>NW_027618401.1:0-74048 GCF_964187855.1 Myxine glutinosa | reverse complement strand
CAGGAAACCACTTTTGCACTTGTATTAGTGTGAAAAAAACACTTTTTGCACTTGTGATAGTGTTGAAAAACCACTTTTCGCACTTGTGTTAGTGTTGAAAAACCACTTTTTGCACTTGTGATAGTGTTGAAAAACCACTTTTCGCACTTATGTTAGTGTTGAAAAACCACTTTTCGCACTTGTGTTGGTGCAGGAAACCACTTTTGCACTTGTATTAGTGTGAAAAAAACACTTTTTGCACTTGTGATAGTGTTGAAAAACCACTTTTCGCACTTGTGATAGTGTTGAAAAACCACTTTTCGCACTTATGTTAGTGTTGAAAAACCACTTTTCGCACTTGTGTTGGTGCAGGAAACCACTTTTGCACTTGTATTAGTGTGAAAAAAACACTTTTTGCACTTGTGATAGTGTTGAAAAACCACTTTTTGCACTTGTGTTAGTTTTGAAAAACCACTTTCGCACTTGTGTTGGTGCAGGAAACCACTTTTGCACTTGTGTTCGTGTTGAAAAACCACTTTTTGCACTTGTGATAGTGTTGAAAAACCACTTTTCGCACTTGTGTTAGTGTTGAAAAACCACTTTTCGCACTTGTGTTCGTGTTGAAAAACCACCTTTCGCACTTGTGTTAGTGTTGAAAAACCACTTTTCGCACTTGTGTTGGTGCAGGAAACCACTTTTGCACTTGTGTTAGTGTTGAAAAACCACTTTTCGCACTTGTGTGTTAGTGTTGAAAAACCACTTTTCGCACTTGTGTTAGTGTTGAAAAACCACTTTTCGCACTTGTGTTAGTGTTGAAAAAACACTTTTCGCACTTGTGTTGGTGCAGGAAACCACTTTTGCACTTGTATTAGTGTGAAAAAAACACTTTTTGCACTTGTGATAGTGTTGAAAAACCACTTTTCGCACTTGTGTTAGTGTTGAAAAACCACTTTCGCACTTGTGTTGGTGCAGGAAACCACTTTTGCACTTGTGTTCGTGTTGAAAAACCACTTTTTGCACTTGTGATAGTGTTGAAAAAGCACTTTTCGCACTTGTGTTAGTGTTGAAAAACCACTTTTCGCACTTGTGTTCGTGTTGAAAAACCACCTTTCGCACTTGTGTTAGTGTTGAAAAACCACTTTTCGCACTTGTGTTGGTGCAGGAAACCACTTTTGCACTTGTGTTAGTGTTGAAAAACCACTTTTCGCACTTGTGTTAGTGTTGAAAAACCACTTTTCGCACTTGTGTTAGTGTTGAAAAACCACTTTTCGCACTTGTGTTAGTGTTGAAAAAACACTTTTCGCACTTGTGTTGGTGCAGGAAACCACTTTTGCACTTGTATTAGTGTGAAAAAAACACTTTTTGCACTTGTGATAGTGTTGAAAAACCACTTTTCGCACTTGTGTTAGTGTTGAAAAACCACTTTCGCACTTGTGTTGGTGCAGGAAACCACTTTTTGCACTTGTGATAGTGTTGAAAAACCACTTTTTGCACTTGTGATAGTGTTGAAAAACCACTTTTCGCACTTGTGTTGGTGCAGGAAACCACTTTTGCACTTGTGTTAGTGTTGAAAAACCACTTTTCGCACTTATGTTAGTGTTGAAAAACCACTTTTCGCACTTGTGTTAGTGTTGAAAAACCACTTTTCGCCCTTGTGATAGTGTTGAAAAGCCACTTTTCGCACTTGTGTTAGTGTTGAAAAACCACTTTTTGCACTTGTGTTGGTGCAGGAAACCACTTTTGCACTTGTATTAGTGTGGAAAAAACACTTTTTGCACTTGTAATAGTGTTGAAAAACCACTTTTCGCACTTGTGTTAGTGTTGAAAAACCACTTTTCGCACTTGTGTTAGTGTTGAAAAACCACTTTTCGCACTCGTGTTTTTGCAGGAAACCACTTTTGCACTTGTGTTAGTGTTGAAAAACCACTTTTCGCACTTGTGTTATTGTTGAAAAACCACTTTTCGCACTTGTGTTATTGTTGAAAAACCACTTTTCGCACTTGTGTTAGTGTTGAAAAACCACTTTTCGCACTTGTGTTGGTGCAGGAAACCACTTTTGCACTTGTGTTAGTGTTGAAAAACCACTTTTCGCACTTGTGTTATTGTTGAAAAACCACTTTTCGCACTTGTGTTAGTGTTGAAAAACCACTTTTCGCACTTGTGTTAGTGTTGAAAAACCACTTTTCGCACTTGTGTTGGTGCAGAAAACCACTTCTGCACTTGTATTAGTGTGGAAAAAACACTTTTCGCACTTGTGTTAGTGTTGAAAAACCACTTTTCGCACTTGTGTTGGTGCAGGAAACCACTTTTGCACTTGTGTTGGTGTTGAAAAACCACTTTTCGCACTTATGTTAGTGTTGAAAAACCACTTTTCGCACTTGTGTTAGTGTTGAAAAACCACTTTTCGCCCTTGTGATAGTGTTGAAAAGCCACTTTTCGCACTTGTGTTAGTGTTGAAAAACCACTTTTTGCACTTGTGATAGTGTTGAAAAACCACTTTTCGCACTTGTGTTAGTGTTGAAAAACCACTTTTCCCACTTGGGTTGGTGCAGGAAACCACTTTTGCACTTGTATTAGTGTGAAAAAAACACTTTTTGCACTTGTGATAGTGTTGAAAAACCACTTTTCGCACTTGTGTTAGTGTTGAAAAACCACTTTCGCACTTGTGTTGGTGCAGGAAACCACTTTTGCACTTGTATTAGTGTGGAAAAACCACTTTTTGCACTTGTGATAGTGTTGAAAAACCACTTTTCGCACTTGTGTTAGTGTTGAAAAACCACTTTTCGCACTTGTGCTCGTGTTGAAAAACCACCTTTCGCACTTGTGTTAGTGTTGAAAAACCACTTTTCGCACTTGTGTTTTTGCAGGAAACCACTTTTGCACTTGCATTAGTGTGGAAAAAACACTTTTTGCACTTGTGATAGTGTTGAAAAACCACTTTTCGCACTTGTGATAGTGTTGAAAAACCACTTTTCGCACTTATGTTAGTGTTGAAAAACCACTTTTCGCACTTGTGTTGGTGCAGGAAACCACTTTTGCACTTGTATTAGTGTGAAAAAAACACTTTTTGCACTTGTGATAGTGTTGAAAAACCACTTTTTGCACTTGTGTTAGTTTTGAAAAACCACTTTCGCACTTGTGTTGGTGCAGGAAACCACTTTTGCACTTGTGTTCGTGTTGAAAAACCACTTTTTGCACTTGTGATAGTGTTGAAAAACCACTTTTCGCACTTGTGTTAGTGTTGAAAAACCACTTTTCGCACTTGTGTTCGTGTTGAAAAACCACCTTTCGCACTTGTGTTAGTGTTGAAAAACCACTTTTCGCACTTGTGTTGGTGCAGGAAACCACTTTTGCACTTGTATTAGTGTGGAAAAAACACTTTTTACACTTGTAATAGTGTTGAAAAACGACTTTTCGCACTTGTGTTAGTGTTGAAAAACCACTTTTCGCACTTGTGTTAGTGTTGAAAAACCACTTTTTGCACTTGTGATAGTGTTGAAAAACCACTTTTCGCACTTGTGTTAGTGTTGAAAAACCACTTTTCGCACTTGTGTTGGTGCAGGAAACCACTTTTGCACTTGTATTAGTGTGGAAAAACCACTTTTCGCACTTGTGTTAGTGTTGAAAAACCACTTTTCGCACTTGTGTTGGTGTTGAAAAACCACTTTTTGCACTTGTGTTAGTGTTGAAAAACCACTTTTCGCACTTGTGTTGGTGCAGGAAACCACTTTTTCACTTGTATTAGTGTGGAAAATCCACTTTTCGCACTTGTGTTAGTGTTGAAAAACCACTTTTCGCACTTGTGTTAGTGTTGAAAAACCACTTTTTGCACTTGTGTTGGTGCAGGAAACCACTTTTGCACTTGTATTAGTGTGGAAAAAACACTTTTTGCACTTGTAATAGTGTTGAAAAACCACTTTTCGCACTTGTGTTAGTGTTGAAAAACCACTTTTCGCACTTGTGTTAGTGTTGAAAACCACTTTTTGCACTTGTGATAGTGTTGAAAAACCACTTTTCGCACTTGTGTTAGTGTTGAAAAACCACTTTTCGCACTTGTGTTGGTGCAGGAAACCACTTTTGCACTTGTATTAGTGTGGAAAAAACACTTTTTGCACTTGTAATAGTGTTGAAAAACCACTTTTCGCACTTGTGTTAGTGTTGAAAAACCACTTTTCGCACTTATGTTAGTGTTGAAAAACCACTTTTCGCACTTGTGTTGGTGCAGGAAACCACTTTTGCACTTGTATTAGTGTGAAAAAAACACTTTTTGCACTTGTGATAGTGTTGAAAAACCACTTTTTGCACTTGTGTTAGTTTTGAAAAACCACTTTCGCACTTGTGTTGGTGCAGGAAACCACTTTTGCACTTGTGTTCGTGTTGAAAAACCACTTTTTGCACTTGTGATAGTGTTGAAAAACCACTTTTCGCACTTGTGTTAGTGTTGAAAAACCACTTTTCGCACTTGTGTTCGTGTTGAAAAACCACCTTTCGCACTTGTGTTAGTGTTGAAAAACCACTTTTCGCACTTGTGTTGGTGCAGGAAACCACTTTTGCACTTGTGTTAGTGTTGAAAAACCACTTTTCGCACTTGTGTTAGTGTTGAAAAACCACTTTTCGCACTTGTGTTAGTGTTGAAAAACCACTTTTCGCACTTGTGTTAGTGTTGAAAAACCACTTTTCGCACTTGTGTTAGTGTTGAAAAACCACTTTCGCACTTGTGTTGGTGCAGGAAACCACTTTTTGCACTTGTGATAGTGTTGAAAAACCACTTTTCGCACTTGTGTTAGTGTTGAAAAACCACTTTCGCACTTGTGTTGGTGCAGGAAACCACTTTTTGCACTTGTGATAGTGTTGACAAACCACTTTTTGCACTTGTGATAGTGTTGAAAAACCACTTTTCGCACTTGTGTTAGTGTTGAAAAACCACTTTTCGCACTTGTGTTCGTGTTGAAAAACCACCTTTCGCACTTGTGTTAGTGTTGAAAAACCACTTTTCGCACTTGTGTTGGTGCAGGAAACCACTTTTGCACTTGTGTTAGTGTTGAAAAACCACTTTTCGCACTTGTGTTATTGTTGAAAAACCACTTTTCGCACTTGTGTTAGTGTTGAAAAACCACTTTTCGCACTTGTGTTAGTGTTGAAAAACCACTTTTCGCACTTGTGTTGGTGCAGAAAACCACTTCTGCACTTGTATTAGTGTGGAAAAAACACTTTTCGCACTTGTGTTAGTGTTGAAAAACCACTTTTCGCACTTGTGTTGGTGCAGGAAACCACTTTTGCACTTGTGTTGGTGTTGAAAAACCACTTTTCGCACTTATGTTAGTGTTGAAAAACCACTTTTCGCACTTGTGTTAGTGTTGAAAAACCACTTTTCGCCCTTGTGATAGTGTTGAAAAGCCACTTTTCGCACTTGTGTTAGTGTTGAAAAACCACTTTTTGCACTTGTGATAGTGTTGAAAAACCACTTTTCGCACTTGTGTTAGTGTTGAAAAACCACTTTTCCCACTTGGGTTGGTGCAGGAAACCACTTTTGCACTTGTATTAGTGTGAAAAAAACACTTTTTGCACTTGTGATAGTGTTGAAAAACCACTTTTCGCACTTGTGTTAGTGTTGAAAAACCACTTTCGCACTTGTGTTGGTGCAGGAAACCACTTTTGCACTTGTATTAGTGTGGAAAAACCACTTTTTGCACTTGTGATAGTGTTGAAAAACCACTTTTCGCACTTGTGTTAGTGTTGAAAAACCACTTTTCGCACTTGTGCTCGTGTTGAAAAACCACCTTTCGCACTTGTGTTAGTGTTGAAAAACCACTTTTCGCACTTGTGTTTTTGCAGGAAACCACTTTTGCACTTGCATTAGTGTGGAAAAAACACTTTTTGCACTTGTGATAGTGTTGAAAAACCACTTTTCGCACTTGTGATAGTGTTGAAAAACCACTTTTCGCACTTATGTTAGTGTTGAAAAACCACTTTTCGCACTTGTGTTGGTGCAGGAAACCACTTTTGCACTTGTATTAGTGTGAAAAAAACACTTTTTGCACTTGTGATAGTGTTGAAAAACCACTTTTTGCACTTGTGTTAGTTTTGAAAAACCACTTTCGCACTTGTGTTGGTGCAGGAAACCACTTTTGCACTTGTGTTCGTGTTGAAAAACCACTTTTTGCACTTGTGATAGTGTTGAAAAACCACTTTTCGCACTTGTGTTAGTGTTGAAAAACCACTTTTCGCACTTGTGTTCGTGTTGAAAAACCACCTTTCGCACTTGTGTTAGTGTTGAAAAACCACTTTTCGCACTTGTGTTGGTGCAGGAAACCACTTTTGCACTTGTGTTAGTGTTGAAAAACCACTTTTCGCACTTGTGTTAGTGTTGAAAAACCACTTTTCGCACTTGTGTTAGTGTTGAAAAACCACTTTTCGCACTTGTGTTAGTGTTGAAAAACCACTTTTCGCACTTGTGTTAGTGTTGAAAAACCACTTTCGCACTTGTGTTGGTGCAGGAAACCACTTTTTGCACTTGTGATAGTGTTGAAAAACCACTTTTCGCACTTGTGTTAGTGTTGAAAAACCACTTTCGCACTTGTGTTGGTGCAGGAAACCACTTTTTGCACTTGTGATAGTGTTGACAAACCACTTTTTGCACTTGTGATAGTGTTGAAAAACCACTTTTCGCACTTGTGTTAGTGTTGAAAAACCACTTTTCGCACTTGTGTTCGTGTTGAAAAACCACCTTTCGCACTTGTGTTAGTGTTGAAAAACCACTTTTCGCACTTGTGTTGGTGCAGGAAACCACTTTTGCACTTGTGTTAGTGTTGAAAAACCACTTTTCGCACTTGTGTTATTGTTGAAAAACCACTTTTCGCACTTGTGTTAGTGTTGAAAAACCACTTTTCGCACTTGTGTTAGTGTTGAAAAACCACTTTTCGCACTTGTGTTGGTGCAGAAAACCACTTCTGCACTTGTATTAGTGTGGAAAAAACACTTTTCGCACTTGTGTTAGTGTTGAAAAACCACTTTTCGCACTTGTGTTGGTGCAGGAAACCACTTTTGCACTTGTGTTGGTGTTGAAAAACCACTTTTCGCACTTATGTTAGTGTTGAAAAACCACTTTTCGCACTTGTGTTAGTGTTGAAAAACCACTTTTCGCCCTTGTGATAGTGTTGAAAAGCCACTTTTCGCACTTGTGTTAGTGTTGAAAAACCACTTTTTGCACTTGTGATAGTGTTGAAAAACCACTTTTCGCACTTGTGTTAGTGTTGAAAAACCACTTTTCCCACTTGGGTTGGTGCAGGAAACCACTTTTGCACTTGTATTAGTGTGAAAAAAACACTTTTTGCACTTGTGATAGTGTTGAAAAACCACTTTTCGCACTTGTGTTAGTGTTGAAAAACCACTTTCGCACTTGTGTTGGTGCAGGAAACCACTTTTGCACTTGTATTAGTGTGGAAAAACCACTTTTTGCACTTGTGATAGTGTTGAAAAACCACTTTTCGCACTTGTGTTAGTGTTGAAAAACCACTTTTCGCACTTGTGCTCGTGTTGAAAAACCACCTTTCGCACTTGTGTTAGTGTTGAAAAACCACTTTTCGCACTTGTGTTTTTGCAGGAAACCACTTTTGCACTTGCATTAGTGTGGAAAAAACACTTTTTGCACTTGTGATAGTGTTGAAAAACCACTTTTCGCACTTGTGATAGTGTTGAAAAACCACTTTTCGCACTTATGTTAGTGTTGAAAAACCACTTTTCGCACTTGTGTTGGTGCAGGAAACCACTTTTGCACTTGTATTAGTGTGAAAAAAACACTTTTTGCACTTGTGATAGTGTTGAAAAACCACTTTTTGCACTTGTGTTAGTTTTGAAAAACCACTTTCGCACTTGTGTTGGTGCAGGAAACCACTTTTGCACTTGTGTTCGTGTTGAAAAACCACTTTTTGCACTTGTGATAGTGTTGAAAAACCACTTTTCGCACTTGTGTTAGTGTTGAAAAACCACTTTTCGCACTTGTGTTCGTGTTGAAAAACCACCTTTCGCACTTGTGTTAGTGTTGAAAAACCACTTTTCGCACTTGTGTTGGTGCAGGAAACCACTTTTGCACTTGTGTTAGTGTTGAAAAACCACTTTTCGCACTTGTGTGTTAGTGTTGAAAAACCACTTTTCGCACTTGTGTTAGTGTTGAAAAACCACTTTTCGCACTTGTGTTAGTGTTGAAAAAACACTTTTCGCACTTGTGTTGGTGCAGGAAACCACTTTTGCACTTGTATTAGTGTGAAAAAAACACTTTTTGCACTTGTGATAGTGTTGAAAAACCACTTTTCGCACTTGTGTTAGTGTTGAAAAACCACTTTCGCACTTGTGTTGGTGCAGGAAACCACTTTTGCACTTGTGTTCGTGTTGAAAAACCACTTTTTGCACTTGTGATAGTGTTGAAAAAGCACTTTTCGCACTTGTGTTAGTGTTGAAAAACCACTTTTCGCACTTGTGTTCGTGTTGAAAAACCACCTTTCGCACTTGTGTTAGTGTTGAAAAACCACTTTTCGCACTTGTGTTGGTGCAGGAAACCACTTTTGCACTTGTGTTAGTGTTGAAAAACCACTTTTCGCACTTGTGTTAGTGTTGAAAAACCACTTTTCGCACTTGTGTTAGTGTTGAAAAACCACTTTTCGCACTTGTGTTAGTGTTGAAAAAACACTTTTCGCACTTGTGTTGGTGCAGGAAACCACTTTTGCACTTGTATTAGTGTGAAAAAAACACTTTTTGCACTTGTGATAGTGTTGAAAAACCACTTTTCGCACTTGTGTTAGTGTTGAAAAACCACTTTCGCACTTGTGTTGGTGCAGGAAACCACTTTTTGCACTTGTGATAGTGTTGAAAAACCACTTTTTGCACTTGTGATAGTGTTGAAAAACCACTTTTCGCACTTGTGTTGGTGCAGGAAACCACTTTTGCACTTGTGTTAGTGTTGAAAAACCACTTTTCGCACTTATGTTAGTGTTGAAAAACCACTTTTCGCACTTGTGTTAGTGTTGAAAAACCACTTTTCGCCCTTGTGATAGTGTTGAAAAGCCACTTTTCGCACTTGTGTTAGTGTTGAAAAACCACTTTTTGCACTTGTGTTGGTGCAGGAAACCACTTTTGCACTTGTATTAGTGTGGAAAAAACACTTTTTGCACTTGTAATAGTGTTGAAAAACCACTTTTCGCACTTGTGTTAGTGTTGAAAAACCACTTTTCGCACTTGTGTTAGTGTTGAAAAACCACTTTTCGCACTCGTGTTTTTGCAGGAAACCACTTTTGCACTTGTGTTAGTGTTGAAAAACCACTTTTCGCACTTGTGTTATTGTTGAAAAACCACTTTTCGCACTTGTGTTAGTGTTGAAAAACCACTTTTCGCACTTGTGTTAGTGTTGAAAAACCACTTTTCGCACTTGTGTTGGTGCAGAAAACCACTTCTGCACTTGTATTAGTGTGGAAAAAACACTTTTCGCACTTGTGTTAGTGTTGAAAAAACACTTTTCGCACTTGTGTTGGTGCAGGAAACCACTTTTGCACTTGTGTTGGTGTTGAAAAACCACTTTTCGCACTTATGTTAGTGTTGAAAAACCACTTTTCGCACTTGTGTTAGTGTTGAAAAACCACTTTTCGCCCTTGTGATAGTGTTGAAAAGCCACTTTTCGCACTTGTGTTAGTGTTGAAAAACCACTTTTTGCACTTGTGATAGTGTTGAAAAACCACTTTTCGCACTTGTGTTAGTGTTGAAAAACCACTTTTCCCACTTGGGTTGGTGCAGGAAACCACTTTTGCACTTGTATTAGTGTGAAAAAAACACTTTTTGCACTTGTGATAGTGTTGAAAAACCACTTTTCGCACTTGTGTTGGTGTAGGAAACCACTTTTGCACTTGTATTAGTGTGGAAAAACCACTTTTTGCACTTGTGATAGTGTTGAAAAACCACTTTTCGCACTTGTGTTAGTGTTGAAAAACCACTTTTCGCACTTGTGCTCGTGTTGAAAAACCACCTTTCGCACTTGTGTTAGTGTTGAAAAACCACTTTTTGCACTTGTGTTTTTGCAGGAAACCACTTTTGCACTTGTATTAGTGTGGAAAAAACACTTTTTGCACTTGTGATAGTGTTGAAAAACCACTTTTCGCACTTGTGTTAGTGTTGAAAAACCACTTTTCGCACTTGTGTTAGTGTTGAAAAACCACTTTTCGCACTTGTGTTGGTGCAGGAAACCACTTTTGCACTTGTATTAGTGTGGAAAAAACACTTTTTGCACTTGTAATAGTGTTGAAAACCACTTTTCGCACTTGTGTTAGTGTTGAAAAACCACTTTTCGCACTTGTGTTAGTGTTGAAAAACCACTTTTTGCACTTGTGATAGTGTTGAAAAACCACTTTTCGCACTTATGTTAGTGTTGAAAAACCACTTTTCGCACTTGTGTTGGTGCAGGAAACCACTTTTGCACTTGTATTAGTGTGAAAAAAACACTTTTTGCACTTGTGATAGTGTTGAAAAACCACTTTTCGCACTTGTGTTAGTGTTGAAAAACCACTTTTTGCACTTGTGATAGTGTTGAAAAACCACTTTTCGCACTTATGTTAGTGTTGAAAAACCACTTTTCGCACTTGTGTTGGTGCAGGAAACCACTTTTGCACTTGTATTAGTGTGAAAAAAACACTTTTTGCACTTGTGATAGTGTTGAAAAACCACTTTTCGCACTTGTGATAGTGTTGAAAAACCACTTTTCGCACTTATGTTAGTGTTGAAAAACCACTTTTCGCACTTGTGTTGGTGCAGGAAACCACTTTTGCACTTGTATTAGTGTGAAAAAAACACTTTTTGCACTTGTGATAGTGTTGAAAAACCACTTTTTGCACTTGTGTTAGTTTTGAAAAACCACTTTCGCACTTGTGTTGGTGCAGGAAACCACTTTTGCACTTGTGTTCGTGTTGAAAAACCACTTTTTGCACTTGTGATAGTGTTGAAAAACCACTTTTCGCACTTGTGTTAGTGTTGAAAAACCACTTTTCGCACTTGTGTTCGTGTTGAAAAACCACCTTTCGCACTTGTGTTAGTGTTGAAAAACCACTTTTCGCACTTGTGTTGGTGCAGGAAACCACTTTTGCACTTGTGTTAGTGTTGAAAAACCACTTTTCGCACTTGTGTGTTAGTGTTGAAAAACCACTTTTCGCACTTGTGTTAGTGTTGAAAAACCACTTTTCGCACTTGTGTTAGTGTTGAAAAAACACTTTTCGCACTTGTGTTGGTGCAGGAAACCACTTTTGCACTTGTATTAGTGTGAAAAAAACACTTTTTGCACTTGTGATAGTGTTGAAAAACCACTTTTCGCACTTGTGTTAGTGTTGAAAAACCACTTTCGCACTTGTGTTGGTGCAGGAAACCACTTTTGCACTTGTGTTCGTGTTGAAAAACCACTTTTTGCACTTGTGATAGTGTTGAAAAAGCACTTTTCGCACTTGTGTTAGTGTTGAAAAACCACTTTTCGCACTTGTGTTCGTGTTGAAAAACCACCTTTCGCACTTGTGTTAGTGTTGAAAAACCACTTTTCGCACTTGTGTTGGTGCAGGAAACCACTTTTGCACTTGTGTTAGTGTTGAAAAACCACTTTTCGCACTTGTGTTAGTGTTGAAAAACCACTTTTCGCACTTGTGTTAGTGTTGAAAAACCACTTTTCGCACTTGTGTTAGTGTTGAAAAAACACTTTTCGCACTTGTGTTGGTGCAGGAAACCACTTTTGCACTTGTATTAGTGTGAAAAAAACACTTTTTGCACTTGTGATAGTGTTGAAAAACCACTTTTCGCACTTGTGTTAGTGTTGAAAAACCACTTTCGCACTTGTGTTGGTGCAGGAAACCACTTTTTGCACTTGTGATAGTGTTGAAAAACCACTTTTTGCACTTGTGATAGTGTTGAAAAACCACTTTTCGCACTTGTGTTGGTGCAGGAAACCACTTTTGCACTTGTGTTAGTGTTGAAAAACCACTTTTCGCACTTATGTTAGTGTTGAAAAACCACTTTTCGCACTTGTGTTAGTGTTGAAAAACCACTTTTCGCCCTTGTGATAGTGTTGAAAAGCCACTTTTCGCACTTGTGTTAGTGTTGAAAAACCACTTTTTGCACTTGTGTTGGTGCAGGAAACCACTTTTGCACTTGTATTAGTGTGGAAAAAACACTTTTTGCACTTGTAATAGTGTTGAAAAACCACTTTTCGCACTTGTGTTAGTGTTGAAAAACCACTTTTCGCACTTGTGTTAGTGTTGAAAAACCACTTTTCGCACTCGTGTTTTTGCAGGAAACCACTTTTGCACTTGTGTTAGTGTTGAAAAACCACTTTTCGCACTTGTGTTATTGTTGAAAAACCACTTTTCGCACTTGTGTTAGTGTTGAAAAACCACTTTTCGCACTTGTGTTAGTGTTGAAAAACCACTTTTCGCACTTGTGTTGGTGCAGGAAACCACTTTTGCACTTGTGTTAGTGTTGAAAAACCACTTTTCGCACTTGTGTTATTGTTGAAAAACCACTTTTCGCACTTGTGTTAGTGTTGAAAAACCACTTTTCGCACTTGTGTTAGTGTTGAAAAACCACTTTTCGCACTTGTGTTGGTGCAGAAAACCACTTCTGCACTTGTATTAGTGTGGAAAAAACACTTTTCGCACTTGTGTTAGTGTTGAAAAACCACTTTTCGCACTTGTGTTGGTGCAGGAAACCACTTTTGCACTTGTGTTGGTGTTGAAAAACCACTTTTCGCACTTATGTTAGTGTTGAAAAACCACTTTTCGCACTTGTGTTAGTGTTGAAAAACCACTTTTCGCCCTTGTGATAGTGTTGAAAAGCCACTTTTCGCACTTGTGTTAGTGTTGAAAAACCACTTTTTGCACTTGTGATAGTGTTGAAAAACCACTTTTCGCACTTGTGTTAGTGTTGAAAAACCACTTTTCCCACTTGGGTTGGTGCAGGAAACCACTTTTGCACTTGTATTAGTGTGAAAAAAACACTTTTTGCACTTGTGATAGTGTTGAAAAACCACTTTTCGCACTTGTGTTAGTGTTGAAAAACCACTTTCGCACTTGTGTTGGTGCAGGAAACCACTTTTGCACTTGTATTAGTGTGGAAAAACCACTTTTTGCACTTGTGATAGTGTTGAAAAACCACTTTTCGCACTTGTGTTAGTGTTGAAAAACCACTTTTCGCACTTGTGCTCGTGTTGAAAAACCACCTTTCGCACTTGTGTTAGTGTTGAAAAACCACTTTTCGCACTTGTGTTTTTGCAGGAAACCACTTTTGCACTTGCATTAGTGTGGAAAAAACACTTTTTGCACTTGTGATAGTGTTGAAAAACCACTTTTCGCACTTGTGATAGTGTTGAAAAACCACTTTTCGCACTTATGTTAGTGTTGAAAAACCACTTTTCGCACTTGTGTTGGTGCAGGAAACCACTTTTGCACTTGTATTAGTGTGAAAAAAACACTTTTTGCACTTGTGATAGTGTTGAAAAACCACTTTTTGCACTTGTGTTAGTTTTGAAAAACCACTTTCGCACTTGTGTTGGTGCAGGAAACCACTTTTGCACTTGTGTTCGTGTTGAAAAACCACTTTTTGCACTTGTGATAGTGTTGAAAAACCACTTTTCGCACTTGTGTTAGTGTTGAAAAACCACTTTTCGCACTTGTGTTCGTGTTGAAAAACCACCTTTCGCACTTGTGTTAGTGTTGAAAAACCACTTTTCGCACTTGTGTTGGTGCAGGAAACCACTTTTGCACTTGTATTAGTGTGGAAAAAACACTTTTTACACTTGTAATAGTGTTGAAAAACGACTTTTCGCACTTGTGTTAGTGTTGAAAAACCACTTTTCGCACTTGTGTTAGTGTTGAAAAACCACTTTTTGCACTTGTGATAGTGTTGAAAAACCACTTTTCGCACTTGTGTTAGTGTTGAAAAACCACTTTTCGCACTTGTGTTGGTGCAGGAAACCACTTTTGCACTTGTATTAGTGTGGAAAAACCACTTTTCGCACTTGTGTTAGTGTTGAAAAACCACTTTTCGCACTTGTGTTGGTGTTGAAAAACCACTTTTTGCACTTGTGTTAGTGTTGAAAAACCACTTTTCGCACTTGTGTTGGTGCAGGAAACCACTTTTTCACTTGTATTAGTGTGGAAAATCCACTTTTCGCACTTGTGTTAGTGTTGAAAAACCACTTTTCGCACTTGTGTTAGTGTTGAAAAACCACTTTTTGCACTTGTGTTGGTGCAGGAAACCACTTTTGCACTTGTATTAGTGTGGAAAAAACACTTTTTGCACTTGTAATAGTGTTGAAAAACCACTTTTCGCACTTGTGTTAGTGTTGAAAAACCACTTTTCGCACTTGTGTTAGTGTTGAAAACCACTTTTTGCACTTGTGATAGTGTTGAAAAACCACTTTTCGCACTTGTGTTAGTGTTGAAAAACCACTTTTCGCACTTGTGTTGGTGCAGGAAACCACTTTTGCACTTGTATTAGTGTGGAAAAAACACTTTTTGCACTTGTAATAGTGTTGAAAAACCACTTTTCGCACTTGTGTTAGTGTTGAAAAACCACTTTTCGCACTTATGTTAGTGTTGAAAAACCACTTTTCGCACTTGTGTTGGTGCAGGAAACCACTTTTGCACTTGTATTAGTGTGAAAAAAACACTTTTTGCACTTGTGATAGTGTTGAAAAACCACTTTTTGCACTTGTGTTAGTTTTGAAAAACCACTTTCGCACTTGTGTTGGTGCAGGAAACCACTTTTGCACTTGTGTTCGTGTTGAAAAACCACTTTTTGCACTTGTGATAGTGTTGAAAAACCACTTTTCGCACTTGTGTTAGTGTTGAAAAACCACTTTTCGCACTTGTGTTCGTGTTGAAAAACCACCTTTCGCACTTGTGTTAGTGTTGAAAAACCACTTTTCGCACTTGTGTTGGTGCAGGAAACCACTTTTGCACTTGTGTTAGTGTTGAAAAACCACTTTTCGCACTTGTGTTAGTGTTGAAAAACCACTTTTCGCACTTGTGTTAGTGTTGAAAAACCACTTTTCGCACTTGTGTTAGTGTTGAAAAACCACTTTTCGCACTTGTGTTAGTGTTGAAAAACCACTTTTGCACTTGTGTTGGTGCAGGAAACCACTTTTTGCACTTGTGATAGTGTTGAAAAACCACTTTTCGCACTTGTGTTAGTGTTGAAAAACCACTTTCGCACTTGTGTTGGTGCAGGAAACCACTTTTTGCACTTGTGATAGTGTTGACAAACCACTTTTTGCACTTGTGATAGTGTTGAAAAACCACTTTTCGCACTTGTGTTAGTGTTGAAAAACCACTTTTCGCACTTGTGTTCGTGTTGAAAAACCACCTTTCGCACTTGTGTTAGTGTTGAAAAACCACTTTTCGCACTTGTGTTGGTGCAGGAAACCACTTTTGCACTTGTGTTAGTGTTGAAAAACCACTTTTCGCACTTGTGTTATTGTTGAAAAACCACTTTTCGCACTTGTGTTAGTGTTGAAAAACCACTTTTCGCACTTGTGTTAGTGTTGAAAAACCACTTTTCGCACTTGTGTTGGTGCAGAAAACCACTTCTGCACTTGTATTAGTGTGGAAAAAACACTTTTCGCACTTGTGTTAGTGTTGAAAAACCACTTTTCGCACTTGTGTTGGTGCAGGAAACCACTTTTGCACTTGTGTTGGTGTTGAAAAACCACTTTTCGCACTTATGTTAGTGTTGAAAAACCACTTTTCGCACTTGTGTTAGTGTTGAAAAACCACTTTTCGCCCTTGTGATAGTGTTGAAAAGCCACTTTTCGCACTTGTGTTAGTGTTGAAAAACCACTTTTTGCACTTGTGATAGTGTTGAAAAACCACTTTTCGCACTTGTGTTAGTGTTGAAAAACCACTTTTCCCACTTGGGTTGGTGCAGGAAACCACTTTTGCACTTGTATTAGTGTGAAAAAAACACTTTTTGCACTTGTGATAGTGTTGAAAAACCACTTTTCGCACTTGTGTTAGTGTTGAAAAACCACTTTCGCACTTGTGTTGGTGCAGGAAACCACTTTTGCACTTGTATTAGTGTGGAAAAACCACTTTTTGCACTTGTGATAGTGTTGAAAAACCACTTTTCGCACTTGTGTTAGTGTTGAAAAACCACTTTTCGCACTTGTGCTCGTGTTGAAAAACCACCTTTCGCACTTGTGTTAGTGTTGAAAAACCACTTTTCGCACTTGTGTTTTTGCAGGAAACCACTTTTGCACTTGCATTAGTGTGGAAAAAACACTTTTTGCACTTGTGATAGTGTTGAAAAACCACTTTTCGCACTTGTGATAGTGTTGAAAAACCACTTTTCGCACTTATGTTAGTGTTGAAAAACCACTTTTCGCACTTGTGTTGGTGCAGGAAACCACTTTTGCACTTGTATTAGTGTGAAAAAAACACTTTTTGCACTTGTGATAGTGTTGAAAAACCACTTTTTGCACTTGTGTTAGTTTTGAAAAACCACTTTCGCACTTGTGTTGGTGCAGGAAACCACTTTTGCACTTGTGTTCGTGTTGAAAAACCACTTTTTGCACTTGTGATAGTGTTGAAAAACCACTTTTCGCACTTGTGTTAGTGTTGAAAAACCACTTTTCGCACTTGTGTTCGTGTTGAAAAACCACCTTTCGCACTTGTGTTAGTGTTGAAAAACCACTTTTCGCACTTGTGTTGGTGCAGGAAACCACTTTTGCACTTGTGTTAGTGTTGAAAAACCACTTTTCGCACTTGTGTGTTAGTGTTGAAAAACCACTTTTCGCACTTGTGTTAGTGTTGAAAAACCACTTTTCGCACTTGTGTTAGTGTTGAAAAAACACTTTTCGCACTTGTGTTGGTGCAGGAAACCACTTTTGCACTTGTATTAGTGTGAAAAAAACACTTTTTGCACTTGTGATAGTGTTGAAAAACCACTTTTCGCACTTGTGTTAGTGTTGAAAAACCACTTTCGCACTTGTGTTGGTGCAGGAAACCACTTTTGCACTTGTGTTCGTGTTGAAAAACCACTTTTTGCACTTGTGATAGTGTTGAAAAAGCACTTTTCGCACTTGTGTTAGTGTTGAAAAACCACTTTTCGCACTTGTGTTCGTGTTGAAAAACCACCTTTCGCACTTGTGTTAGTGTTGAAAAACCACTTTTCGCACTTGTGTTGGTGCAGGAAACCACTTTTGCACTTGTGTTAGTGTTGAAAAACCACTTTTCGCACTTGTGTTAGTGTTGAAAAACCACTTTTCGCACTTGTGTTAGTGTTGAAAAACCACTTTTCGCACTTGTGTTAGTGTTGAAAAAACACTTTTCGCACTTGTGTTGGTGCAGGAAACCACTTTTGCACTTGTATTAGTGTGAAAAAAACACTTTTTGCACTTGTGATAGTGTTGAAAAACCACTTTTCGCACTTGTGTTAGTGTTGAAAAACCACTTTCGCACTTGTGTTGGTGCAGGAAACCACTTTTTGCACTTGTGATAGTGTTGAAAAACCACTTTTTGCACTTGTGATAGTGTTGAAAAACCACTTTTCGCACTTGTGTTGGTGCAGGAAACCACTTTTGCACTTGTGTTAGTGTTGAAAAACCACTTTTCGCACTTATGTTAGTGTTGAAAAACCACTTTTCGCACTTGTGTTAGTGTTGAAAAACCACTTTTCGCCCTTGTGATAGTGTTGAAAAGCCACTTTTCGCACTTGTGTTAGTGTTGAAAAACCACTTTTTGCACTTGTGTTGGTGCAGGAAACCACTTTTGCACTTGTATTAGTGTGGAAAAAACACTTTTTGCACTTGTAATAGTGTTGAAAAACCACTTTTCGCACTTGTGTTAGTGTTGAAAAACCACTTTTCGCACTTGTGTTAGTGTTGAAAAACCACTTTTCGCACTCGTGTTTTTGCAGGAAACCACTTTTGCACTTGTGTTAGTGTTGAAAAACCACTTTTCGCACTTGTGTTATTGTTGAAAAACCACTTTTCGCACTTGTGTTAGTGTTGAAAAACCACTTTTCGCACTTGTGTTAGTGTTGAAAAACCACTTTTCGCACTTGTGTTGGTGCAGAAAACCACTTCTGCACTTGTATTAGTGTGGAAAAAACACTTTTCGCACTTGTGTTAGTGTTGAAAAAACACTTTTCGCACTTGTGTTGGTGCAGGAAACCACTTTTGCACTTGTGTTGGTGTTGAAAAACCACTTTTCGCACTTATGTTAGTGTTGAAAAACCACTTTTCGCACTTGTGTTAGTGTTGAAAAACCACTTTTCGCCCTTGTGATAGTGTTGAAAAGCCACTTTTCGCACTTGTGTTAGTGTTGAAAAACCACTTTTTGCACTTGTGATAGTGTTGAAAAACCACTTTTCGCACTTGTGTTAGTGTTGAAAAACCACTTTTCCCACTTGGGTTGGTGCAGGAAACCACTTTTGCACTTGTATTAGTGTGAAAAAAACACTTTTTGCACTTGTGATAGTGTTGAAAAACCACTTTTCGCACTTGTGTTGGTGTAGGAAACCACTTTTGCACTTGTATTAGTGTGGAAAAACCACTTTTTGCACTTGTGATAGTGTTGAAAAACCACTTTTCGCACTTGTGTTAGTGTTGAAAAACCACTTTTCGCACTTGTGCTCGTGTTGAAAAACCACCTTTCGCACTTGTGTTAGTGTTGAAAAACCACTTTTTGCACTTGTGTTTTTGCAGGAAACCACTTTTGCACTTGTATTAGTGTGGAAAAAACACTTTTTGCACTTGTGATAGTGTTGAAAAACCACTTTTCGCACTTGTGTTAGTGTTGAAAAACCACTTTTCGCACTTGTGTTAGTGTTGAAAAACCACTTTTCGCACTTGTGTTGGTGCAGGAAACCACTTTTGCACTTGTATTAGTGTGGAAAAAACACTTTTTGCACTTGTAATAGTGTTGAAAACCACTTTTCGCACTTGTGTTAGTGTTGAAAAACCACTTTTCGCACTTGTGTTAGTGTTGAAAAACCACTTTTTGCACTTGTGATAGTGTTGAAAAACCACTTTTCGCACTTATGTTAGTGTTGAAAAACCACTTTTCGCACTTGTGTTGGTGCAGGAAACCACTTTTGCACTTGTATTAGTGTGAAAAAAACACTTTTTGCACTTGTGATAGTGTTGAAAACCCACTTTTCGCACTTGTGTTAGTGTTGAAAAACCACTTTTCGCACTTGTGTTGATGCAGGAAACCACTTTTGCACTTGTATTAGTGTGGAAAACCACTTTTCGAACTTGTGTTAGTGTTGAAAAACCACTTTTTGCACTTGTGATAGTGTTGAAAAACCACTTTTCGCACTTGTGTTAGTGTTGAAAAACCACTTTTCGCACTTGTGTTGGTGCAGGAAACCACTTTTGTACTTGTATTAGTGTGGAAAAACCACTTTTCGCACTTGTATTAGTGTGGAAAAACCACTTTTCGCACTTGTGTTAGTGTTGAAAAACCACTTTTTGCACTTGTGATAGTGTTGAAAAACCACTTTTCACACTTGTGTTAGTGTTGAAAAACCACTTTTCGCACTTGTGTTGGTGCAGGAAACCACTTTTGCACTTGTATTAGTGTGGAAAAACCACTTTTCGCACTTGTGTTAGTGTTGAAAAACCACTTTTCGCACTTGTGTTAGTGTTGAAAAACCACTTTTCGCACTTGTGTTGGTGCAGCAAACCACATTTGCACTTGTATTAGTGTGGAAAAAATACTTTTTGCACTTGTGATAGTGTTGAAAAACCACTTTTCGCACTTGTGTTGGTGCAGGAAACCACTTTTGCACTTGTATTAGTGTTGAAAAACCACTTTTCGCACTTGTGTTAGTGTTGAAAAACCACTTTTCGCACTTGTGTTGGTGCAGGAAACCACTTTTGCACTTGTATTAGTGTGGAAAAAATACTTTCTGCACTTGTGATAGTGTTGAAAAACCACTTTTCACACTTGTGTTAGTGTTGAAAAACCACTTTTCGCACTTGTGTTAGTGTTGAAAAACCACTTTTCGCACTTGTGTTGGTGCAGGAAACCACTTTTTCACTTGTGTTAGTGTTGAAAAACCACTTTTTGCACTTGTGTTAGTGTTGAAAAACCACTTTTCGCACTTGTGTTAGTGTTGAAAAACCACTTTTCGCACTTGTGTTGGTGCAGGAAACCACTTTTGCACTTGTGTTAGTGTTGTAAAAACACTTTTCGCACTTGTGTTGGTGCAGAAAAACACTTTTTGCACTTGTGTTAGTGTTGAAAAACCACTTTTCGCACTTGTGTTGGTGCAGGAAACCACTTTTGCACTTGTATTAGTGTGGAAAAAACACTTTTTGCACTTGTGATAGTGTTGAAAAACCACTTTTCGCACTTGTGTTAGTGTTGAAAAACCACTTTTCGCACTTGTGTTGGTGCAGGAAACCACTTTTTCACTTGTATTAGTGTGGAAAAACCACTTTTCGCACTTGTGTTAGTGTTGAAAAACCACTTTTCGCACTTGTGTTAGTGTTGAAAAACCACTTTTCGCACTTGTGTTGGTGCAGGAAACCACTTTTGCACTTGTGTTAGTGTTGAAAAACCACTTTTCGCACTTATGTTAGTGTTGAAAAACCACTTTTCGCACTTGTGTTAGTGTTGAAATACCACTTTTTGCACTTGTGTTGGTGCAGGAAACCACTTTTGCACTTGTATTAGTGTGGAAAAAACACTTTTTGCACTTGTGATAGTGTTGAAAAGCCACTTTTCGCACTTGTGTTAGTGTTGAAAAAACACTTTTTGCACTTGTGATAGTGTTGAAAAACCACTTTTCGCACTTGTGTTAGTGTTGAAAAACCACTTTTCGCACTTGTGTTGGTGCAGGAAACCACTTTTGCACTTGTATTAGTGTGAAAAAAACACTTTTTGCACTTGTGATAGTGTTGAAAAACCACTTTTCGCACTTGTGTTAGTGTTGAAAAACCACTTTCGCACTTGTGTTGGTGCAGGAAACCACTTTTGCACTTGTGTTCGTGTTGAAAAACCACTTTTTGCACTTGTGATAGTGTTGAAAAAGCACTTTTCGCACTTGTGTTAGTGTTGAAAAACCACTTTTCGCACTTGTGTTCGTGTTGAAAAACCACCTTTCGCACTTGTGTTAGTGTTGAAAAACCACTTTTCGCACTTGTGTTGGTGCAGGAAACCACTTTTGCACTTGTGTTAGTGTTGAAAAACCACTTTTCGCACTTGTGTTAGTGTTGAAAAACCACTTTTCGCACTTGTGTTAGTGTTGAAAAACCACTTTTCGCACTTGTGTTAGTGTTGAAAAAACACTTTTCGCACTTGTGTTGGTGCAGGAAACCACTTTTGCACTTGTATTAGTGTGAAAAAAACACTTTTTGCACTTGTGATAGTGTTGAAAAACCACTTTTCACACTTGTGTTAGTGTTGAAAAACCACTTTCGCACTTGTGTTGGTGCAGGAAACCACTTTTTGCACTTGTGATAGTGTTGAAAAACCACTTTTTGCACTTGTGATAGTGTTGAAAAACCACTTTTCGCACTTGTGTTGGTGCAGGAAACCACTTTTGCACTTGTGTTAGTGTTGAAAAACCACTTTTCGCACTTATGTTAGTGTTGAAAAACCACTTTTCGCACTTGTGTTAGTGTTGAAAAACCACTTTTCGCCCTTGTGATAGTGTTGAAAAGCCACTTTTCGCACTTGTGTTAGTGTTGAAAAACCACTTTTTGCACTTGTGTTGGTGCAGGAAACCACTTTTGCACTTGTATTAGTGTGGAAAAAACACTTTTTGCACTTGTAATAGTGTTGAAAAACCACTTTTCGCACGTGTGTTAGTATTGAAAAACCACTTTTCGCACTTGTGTTAGTGTTGAAAAACCACTTTTCGCACTTGTGTTGGTGCAGGAAACCACTTTTGCACTTGTATTAGTGTGGAAAAAACACTTTTTACACTTGTAATAGTGTTGAAAAACGACTTTTCGCACTTGTGTTAGTGTTGAAAAACCACTTTTCGCACTTGTGTTAGTGTTGAAAAACCACTTTTTGCACTTGTGATAGTGTTGAAAAACCACTTTTCGCACTTGTGTTAGTGTTGAAAAACCACTTTTCGCACTTGTGTTGGTGCAGGAAACCACTTTTGCACTTGTATTAGTGTGGAAAAACCACTTTTCGCACTTGTGTTAGTGTTGAAAAACCACTTTTCGCACTTGTGTTGGTGTTGAAAAACCACTTTTTGCACTTGTGTTAGTGTTGAAAAACCACTTTTCGCACTTGTGTTGGTGCAGGAAACCACTTTTTCACTTGTATTAGTGTGGAAAATCCACTTTTCGCACTTGTGTTAGTGTTGAAAAACCACTTTTCGCACTTGTGTTAGTGTTGAAAAACCACTTTTTGCACTTGTGTTGGTGCAGGAAACCACTTTTGCACTTGTATTAGTGTGGAAAAAACACTTTTTGCACTTGTAATAGTGTTGAAAAACCACTTTTCGCACTTGTGTTAGTGTTGAAAAACCACTTTTCGCACTTGTGTTAGTGTTGAAAACCACTTTTTGCACTTGTGATAGTGTTGAAAAACCACTTTTCGCACTTGTGTTAGTGTTGAAAAACCACTTTTCGCACTTGTGTTGGTGCAGGAAACCACTTTTGCACTTGTATTAGTGTGGAAAAAACACTTTTTGCACTTGTAATAGTGTTGAAAAACCACTTTTCGCACTTGTGTTAGTGTTGAAAAACCACTTTTCGCACTTATGTTAGTGTTGAAAAACCACTTTTCGCACTTGTGTTGGTGCAGGAAACCACTTTTGCACTTGTATTAGTGTGAAAAAAACACTTTTTGCACTTGTGATAGTGTTGAAAAACCACTTTTTGCACTTGTGTTAGTTTTGAAAAACCACTTTCGCACTTGTGTTGGTGCAGGAAACCACTTTTGCACTTGTGTTCGTGTTGAAAAACCACTTTTTGCACTTGTGATAGTGTTGAAAAACCACTTTTCGCACTTGTGTTAGTGTTGAAAAACCACTTTTCGCACTTGTGTTCGTGTTGAAAAACCACCTTTCGCACTTATGTTAGTGTTGAAAAACCACTTTTCGCACTTGTGTTGGTGCAGGAAACCACTTTTGCACTTGTGTTAGTGTTGAAAAACCACTTTTCGCACTTGTGTTAGTGTTGAAAAACCACTTTTCGCACTTGTGTTAGTGTTGAAAAACCACTTTTCGCACTTGTGTTAGTGTTGAAAAACCACTTTTCGCACTTGTGTTAGTGTTGAAAAACCACTTTCGCACTTGTGTTGGTGCAGGAAACCACTTTTTGCACTTGTGATAGTGTTGAAAAACCACTTTTCGCACTTGTGTTAGTGTTGAAAAACCACTTTCGCACTTGTGTTGGTGCAGGAAACCACTTTTTGCACTTGTGATAGTGTTGACAAACCACTTTTTGCACTTGTGATAGTGTTGAAAAGCCACTTTTCGCACTTGTGTTAGTGTTGAAAAACCACTTTTCGCACTTGTGTTCATGTTGAAAAACCACCTTTCGCACTTGTGTTAGTGTTGAAAAACCACTTTTCGCACTTGTGTTGGTGCAGGAAACCACTTTTGCACTTGTGTTAGTGTTGAAAAACCACTTTTCGCACTTGTGTTATTGTTGAAAAACCACTTTTCGCACTTGTGTTAGTGTTGAAAAACCACTTTTCGCACTTGTGTTAGTGTTGAAAAACCACTTTTCGCACTTGTGTTGGTGCAGAAAACCACTTCTGCACTTGTATTAGTGTGGAAAAAACACTTTTCGCACTTGTGTTAGTGTTGAAAAACCACTTTTCGCACTTGTGTTGGTGCAGGAAACCACTTTTGCACTTGTGTTGGTGTTGAAAAACCACTTTTCGCACTTATGTTAGTGTTGAAAAACCACTTTTCGCACTTGTGTTAGTGTTGAAAAACCACTTTTCGCCCTTGTGATAGTGTTGAAAAGCCACTTTTCGCACTTGTGTTAGTGTTGAAAAACCACTTTTTGCACTTGTGATAGTGTTGAAAAACCACTTTTCGCACTTGTGTTAGTGTTGAAAAACCACTTTTCCCACTTGGGTTGGTGCAGGAAACCACTTTTGCACTTGTATTAGTGTGAAAAAAACACTTTTTGCACTTGTGATAGTGTTGAAAAACCACTTTTCGCACTTGTGTTAGTGTTGAAAAACCACTTTCGCACTTGTGTTGGTGCAGGAAACCACTTTTGCACTTGTATTAGTGTGGAAAAACCACTTTTTGCACTTGTGATAGTGTTGAAAAACCACTTTTCGCACTTGTGTTAGTGTTGAAAAACCACTTTTCGCACTTGTGCTCGTGTTGAAAAACCACCTTTCGCACTTGTGTTAGTGTTGAAAAACCACTTTTCGCACTTGTGTTTTTGCAGGAAACCACTTTTGCACTTGCATTAGTGTGGAAAAAACACTTTTTGCACTTGTGATAGTGTTGAAAAACCACTTTTCGCACTTGTGATAGTGTTGAAAAACCACTTTTCGCACTTATGTTAGTGTTGAAAAACCACTTTTCGCACTTGTGTTGGTGCAGGAAACCACTTTTGCACTTGTATTAGTGTGAAAAAAACACTTTTTGCACTTGTGATAGTGTTGAAAAACCACTTTTTGCACTTGTGTTAGTTTTGAAAAACCACTTTCGCACTTGTGTTGGTGCAGGAAACCACTTTTGCACTTGTGTTCGTGTTGAAAAACCACTTTTTGCACTTGTGATAGTGTTGAAAAACCACTTTTCGCACTTGTGTTAGTGTTGAAAAACCACTTTTCGCACTTGTGTTCGTGTTGAAAAACCACCTTTCGCACTTGTGTTAGTGTTGAAAAACCACTTTTCGCACTTGTGTTGGTGCAGGAAACCACTTTTGCACTTGTATTAGTGTGGAAAAAACACTTTTTACACTTGTAATAGTGTTGAAAAACGACTTTTCGCACTTGTGTTAGTGTTGAAAAACCACTTTTCGCACTTGTGTTAGTGTTGAAAAACCACTTTTTGCACTTGTGATAGTGTTGAAAAACCACTTTTCGCACTTGTGTTAGTGTTGAAAAACCACTTTTCGCACTTGTGTTGGTGCAGGAAACCACTTTTGCACTTGTATTAGTGTGGAAAAACCACTTTTCGCACTTGTGTTAGTGTTGAAAAACCACTTTTCGCACTTGTGTTGGTGTTGAAAAACCACTTTCTGCACTTGTGATAGTGTTGAAAAACCACTTTTCACACTTGTGTTAGTGTTGAAAAACCACTTTTCGCACTTGTGTTAGTGTTGAAAAACCACTTTTCGCACTTGTGTTGGTGCAGGAAACCACTTTTTCACTTGTGTTAGTGTTGAAAAACCACTTTTTGCACTTGTGTTAGTGTTGAAAAACCACTTTTCGCACTTGTGTTAGTGTTGAAAAACCACTTTTCGCACTTGTGTTGGTGCAGGAAACCACTTTTGCACTTGTGTTAGTGTTGAAAAAACACTTTTCGCACTTGTGTTGGTGCAGAAAAACACTTTTTGCACTTGTGTTAGTGTTGAAAAACCACTTTTCGCACTTGTGTTGGTGCAGGAAACCACTTTTGCACTTGTATTAGTGTGGAAAAAACACTTTTTGCACTTGTGATAGTGTTGAAAAACCACTTTTCGCACTTGTGTTAGTGTTGAAAAACCACTTTTCGCACTTGTGTTGGTGCAGGAAACCACTTTTTCACTTGTATTAGTGTGGAAAAACCACTTTTCGCACTTGTGTTAGTGTTGAAAAACCACTTTTCGCACTTGTGTTAGTGTTGAAAAACCACTTTTCGCACTTGTGTTGGTGCAGGAAACCACTTTTGCACTTGTGTTAGTGTTGAAAAACCACTTTTCGCACTTATGTTAGTGTTGAAAAACCACTTTTCGCACTTGTGTTAGTGTTGAAATACCACTTTTTGCACTTGTGTTGGTGCAGGAAACCACTTTTGCACTTGTATTAGTGTGGAAAAAACACTTTTTGCACTTGTGATAGTGTTGAAAAGCCACTTTTCGCACTTGTGTTAGTGTTGAAAAAACACTTTTTGCACTTGTGATAGTGTTGAAAAACCACTTTTCGCACTTGTGTTAGTGTTGAAAAACCACTTTTCGCACTTGTGTTGGTGCAGGAAACCACTTTTGCACTTGTATTAGTGTGAAAAAAACACTTTTTGCACTTGTGATAGTGTTGAAAAACCACTTTTCGCACTTGTGTTAGTGTTGAAAAACCACTTTCGCACTTGTGTTGGTGCAGGAAACCACTTTTGCACTTGTGTTCGTGTTGAAAAACCACCTTTCGCACTTGTGTTAGTGTTGAAAAACCACTTTTCGCACTTGTGTTGGTGCAGGAAACCACTTTTGCACTTGTGTTAGTGTTGAAAAACCACTTTTCGCACTTGTGTTAGTGTTGAAAAACCACTTTTCGCACTTGTGTTAGTGTTGAAAAACCACTTTTCGCACTTGTGTTAGTGTTGAAAAAACACTTTTCGCACTTGTGTTGGTGCAGGAAACCACTTTTGCACTTGTATTAGTGTGAAAAAAACACTTTTTGCACTTGTGATAGTGTTGAAAAACCACTTTTCACACTTGTGTTAGTGTTGAAAAACCACTTTCGCACTTGTGTTGGTGCAGGAAACCACTTTTTGCACTTGTGATAGTGTTGAAAAACCACTTTTTGCACTTGTGATAGTGTTGAAAAACCACTTTTCGCACTTGTGTTGGTGCAGGAAACCACTTTTGCACTTGTGTTAGTGTTGAAAAACCACTTTTCGCACTTATGTTAGTGTTGAAAAACCACTTTTCGCACTTGTGTTAGTGTTGAAAAACCACTTTTCGCCCTTGTGATAGTGTTGAAAAGCCACTTTTCGCACTTGTGTTAGTGTTGAAAAACCACTTTTTGCACTTGTGTTGGTGCAGGAAACCACTTTTGCACTTGTATTAGTGTGGAAAAAACACTTTTTGCACTTGTAATAGTGTTGAAAAACCACTTTTCGCACGTGTGTTAGTATTGAAAAACCACTTTTCGCACTTGTGTTAGTGTTGAAAAACCACTTTTCGCACTTGTGTTGGTGCAGGAAACCACTTTTGCACTTGTATTAGTGTGGAAAAAACACTTTTTACACTTGTAATAGTGTTGAAAAACGACTTTTCGCACTTGTGTTAGTGTTGAAAAACCACTTTTCGCACTTGTGTTAGTGTTGAAAAACCACTTTTTGCACTTGTGATAGTGTTGAAAAACCACTTTTCGCACTTGTGTTAGTGTTGAAAAACCACTTTTCGCACTTGTGTTGGTGCAGGAAACCACTTTTGCACTTGTATTAGTGTGGAAAAACCACTTTTCGCACTTGTGTTAGTGTTGAAAAACCACTTTTCGCACTTGTGTTGGTGTTGAAAAACCACTTTTTGCACTTGTGTTAGTGTTGAAAAACCACTTTTCGCACTTGTGTTGGTGCAGGAAACCACTTTTTCACTTGTATTAGTGTGGAAAATCCACTTTTCGCACTTGTGTTAGTGTTGAAAAACCACTTTTCGCACTTGTGTTAGTGTTGAAAAACCACTTTTTGCACTTGTGTTGGTGCAGGAAACCACTTTTGCACTTGTATTAGTGTGGAAAAAACACTTTTTGCACTTGTAATAGTGTTGAAAAACCACTTTTCGCACTTGTGTTAGTGTTGAAAAACCACTTTTCGCACTTGTGTTAGTGTTGAAAACCACTTTTTGCACTTGTGATAGTGTTGAAAAACCACTTTTCGCACTTGTGTTAGTGTTGAAAAACCACTTTTCGCACTTGTGTTGGTGCAGGAAACCACTTTTGCACTTGTATTAGTGTGGAAAAAACACTTTTTGCACTTGTAATAGTGTTGAAAAACCACTTTTCGCACTTGTGTTAGTGTTGAAAAACCACTTTTCGCACTTATGTTAGTGTTGAAAAACCACTTTTCGCACTTGTGTTGGTGCAGGAAACCACTTTTGCACTTGTATTAGTGTGAAAAAAACACTTTTTGCACTTGTGATAGTGTTGAAAAACCACTTTTTGCACTTGTGTTAGTTTTGAAAAACCACTTTCGCACTTGTGTTGGTGCAGGAAACCACTTTTGCACTTGTGTTCGTGTTGAAAAACCACTTTTTGCACTTGTGATAGTGTTGAAAAACCACTTTTCGCACTTGTGTTAGTGTTGAAAAACCACTTTTCGCACTTGTGTTCGTGTTGAAAAACCACCTTTCGCACTTATGTTAGTGTTGAAAAACCACTTTTCGCACTTGTGTTGGTGCAGGAAACCACTTTTGCACTTGTGTTAGTGTTGAAAAACCACTTTTCGCACTTGTGTTAGTGTTGAAAAACCACTTTTCGCACTTGTGTTAGTGTTGAAAAACCACTTTTCGCACTTGTGTTAGTGTTGAAAAACCACTTTTCGCACTTGTGTTAGTGTTGAAAAACCACTTTCGCACTTGTGTTGGTGCAGGAAACCACTTTTTGCACTTGTGATAGTGTTGAAAAACCACTTTTCGCACTTGTGTTAGTGTTGAAAAACCACTTTCGCACTTGTGTTGGTGCAGGAAACCACTTTTTGCACTTGTGATAGTGTTGACAAACCACTTTTTGCACTTGTGATAGTGTTGAAAAGCCACTTTTCGCACTTGTGTTAGTGTTGAAAAACCACTTTTCGCACTTGTGTTCATGTTGAAAAACCACCTTTCGCACTTGTGTTAGTGTTGAAAAACCACTTTTCGCACTTGTGTTGGTGCAGGAAACCACTTTTGCACTTGTGTTAGTGTTGAAAAACCACTTTTCGCACTTGTGTTATTGTTGAAAAACCACTTTTCGCACTTGTGTTAGTGTTGAAAAACCACTTTTCGCACTTGTGTTAGTGTTGAAAAACCACTTTTCGCACTTGTGTTGGTGCAGAAAACCACTTCTGCACTTGTATTAGTGTGGAAAAAACACTTTTCGCACTTGTGTTAGTGTTGAAAAACCACTTTTCGCACTTGTGTTGGTGCAGGAAACCACTTTTGCACTTGTGTTGGTGTTGAAAAACCACTTTTCGCACTTATGTTAGTGTTGAAAAACCACTTTTCGCACTTGTGTTAGTGTTGAAAAACCACTTTTCGCCCTTGTGATAGTGTTGAAAAGCCACTTTTCGCACTTGTGTTAGTGTTGAAAAACCACTTTTTGCACTTGTGATAGTGTTGAAAAACCACTTTTCGCACTTGTGTTAGTGTTGAAAAACCACTTTTCCCACTTGGGTTGGTGCAGGAAACCACTTTTGCACTTGTATTAGTGTGAAAAAAACACTTTTTGCACTTGTGATAGTGTTGAAAAACCACTTTTCGCACTTGTGTTAGTGTTGAAAAACCACTTTCGCACTTGTGTTGGTGCAGGAAACCACTTTTGCACTTGTATTAGTGTGGAAAAACCACTTTTTGCACTTGTGATAGTGTTGAAAAACCACTTTTCGCACTTGTGTTAGTGTTGAAAAACCACTTTTCGCACTTGTGCTCGTGTTGAAAAACCACCTTTCGCACTTGTGTTAGTGTTGAAAAACCACTTTTCGCACTTGTGTTTTTGCAGGAAACCACTTTTGCACTTGCATTAGTGTGGAAAAAACACTTTTTGCACTTGTGATAGTGTTGAAAAACCACTTTTCGCACTTGTGATAGTGTTGAAAAACCACTTTTCGCACTTATGTTAGTGTTGAAAAACCACTTTTCGCACTTGTGTTGGTGCAGGAAACCACTTTTGCACTTGTATTAGTGTGAAAAAAACACTTTTTGCACTTGTGATAGTGTTGAAAAACCACTTTTTGCACTTGTGTTAGTTTTGAAAAACCACTTTCGCACTTGTGTTGGTGCAGGAAACCACTTTTGCACTTGTGTTCGTGTTGAAAAACCACTTTTTGCACTTGTGATAGTGTTGAAAAACCACTTTTCGCACTTGTGTTAGTGTTGAAAAACCACTTTTCGCACTTGTGTTCGTGTTGAAAAACCACCTTTCGCACTTGTGTTAGTGTTGAAAAACCACTTTTCGCACTTGTGTTGGTGCAGGAAACCACTTTTGCACTTGTATTAGTGTGGAAAAAACACTTTTTACACTTGTAATAGTGTTGAAAAACGACTTTTCGCACTTGTGTTAGTGTTGAAAAACCACTTTTCGCACTTGTGTTAGTGTTGAAAAACCACTTTTTGCACTTGTGATAGTGTTGAAAAACCACTTTTCGCACTTGTGTTAGTGTTGAAAAACCACTTTTCGCACTTGTGTTGGTGCAGGAAACCACTTTTGCACTTGTATTAGTGTGGAAAAACCACTTTTCGCACTTGTGTTAGTGTTGAAAAACCACTTTTCGCACTTGTGTTGGTGTTGAAAAACCACTTTCTGCACTTGTGATAGTGTTGAAAAACCACTTTTCACACTTGTGTTAGTGTTGAAAAACCACTTTTCGCACTTGTGTTAGTGTTGAAAAACCACTTTTCGCACTTGTGTTGGTGCAGGAAACCACTTTTTCACTTGTGTTAGTGTTGAAAAACCACTTTTTGCACTTGTGTTAGTGTTGAAAAACCACTTTTCGCACTTGTGTTAGTGTTGAAAAACCACTTTTCGCACTTGTGTTGGTGCAGGAAACCACTTTTGCACTTGTGTTAGTGTTGAAAAAACACTTTTCGCACTTGTGTTGGTGCAGAAAAACACTTTTTGCACTTGTGTTAGTGTTGAAAAACCACTTTTCGCACTTGTGTTGGTGCAGGAAACCACTTTTGCACTTGTATTAGTGTGGAAAAAACACTTTTTGCACTTGTGATAGTGTTGAAAAACCACTTTTCGCACTTGTGTTAGTGTTGAAAAACCACTTTTCGCACTTGTGTTGGTGCAGGAAACCACTTTTTCACTTGTATTAGTGTGGAAAAACCACTTTTCGCACTTGTGTTAGTGTTGAAAAACCACTTTTCGCACTTGTGTTAGTGTTGAAAAACCACTTTTCGCACTTGTGTTGGTGCAGGAAACCACTTTTGCACTTGTGTTAGTGTTGAAAAACCACTTTTCGCACTTATGTTAGTGTTGAAAAACCACTTTTCGCACTTGTGTTAGTGTTGAAATACCACTTTTTGCACTTGTGTTGGTGCAGGAAACCACTTTTGCACTTGTATTAGTGTGGAAAAAACACTTTTTGCACTTGTGATAGTGTTGAAAAGCCACTTTTCGCACTTGTGTTAGTGTTGAAAAAACACTTTTTGCACTTGTGATAGTGTTGAAAAACCACTTTTCGCACTTGTGTTAGTGTTGAAAAACCACTTTTCGCACTTGTGTTGGTGCAGGAAACCACTTTTGCACTTGTATTAGTGTGAAAAAAACACTTTTTGCACTTGTGATAGTGTTGAAAAACCACTTTTCGCACTTGTGTTAGTGTTGAAAAACCACTTTCGCACTTGTGTTGGTGCAGGAAACCACTTTTGCACTTGTGTTCGTGTTGAAAAACCACTTTTTGCACTTGTGATAGTGTTGAAAAAGCACTTTTCGCACTTGTGTTAGTGTTGAAAAACCACTTTTCGCACTTGTGTTCGTGTTGAAAAACCACCTTTCGCACTTGTGTTAGTGTTGAAAAACCACTTTTCGCACTTGTGTTGGTGCAGGAAACCACTTTTGCACTTGTGTTAGTGTTGAAAAACCACTTTTCGCACTTGTGTTAGTGTTGAAAAACCACTTTTCGCACTTGTGTTAGTGTTGAAAAACCACTTTTCGCACTTGTGTTAGTGTTGAAAAAACACTTTTCGCACTTGTGTTGGTGCAGGAAACCACTTTTGCACTTGTATTAGTGTGAAAAAAACACTTTTTGCACTTGTGATAGTGTTGAAAAACCACTTTTCACACTTGTGTTAGTGTTGAAAAACCACTTTCGCACTTGTGTTGGTGCAGGAAACCACTTTTTGCACTTGTGATAGTGTTGAAAAACCACTTTTTGCACTTGTGATAGTGTTGAAAAACCACTTTTCGCACTTGTGTTGGTGCAGGAAACCACTTTTGCACTTGTGTTAGTGTTGAAAAACCACTTTTCGCACTTATGTTAGTGTTGAAAAACCACTTTTCGCACTTGTGTTAGTGTTGAAAAACCACTTTTCGCCCTTGTGATAGTGTTGAAAAGCCACTTTTCGCACTTGTGTTAGTGTTGAAAAACCACTTTTTGCACTTGTGTTGGTGCAGGAAACCACTTTTGCACTTGTATTAGTGTGGAAAAAACACTTTTTGCACTTGTAATAGTGTTGAAAAACCACTTTTCGCACGTGTGTTAGTATTGAAAAACCACTTTTCGCACTTGTGTTAGTGTTGAAAAACCACTTTTCGCACTTGTGTTGGTGCAGGAAACCACTTTTGCACTTGTATTAGTGTGGAAAAAACACTTTTTACACTTGTAATAGTGTTGAAAAACGACTTTTCGCACTTGTGTTAGTGTTGAAAAACCACTTTTCGCACTTGTGTTAGTGTTGAAAAACCACTTTTTGCACTTGTGATAGTGTTGAAAAACCACTTTTCGCACTTGTGTTAGTGTTGAAAAACCACTTTTCGCACTTGTGTTGGTGCAGGAAACCACTTTTGCACTTGTATTAGTGTGGAAAAACCACTTTTCGCACTTGTGTTAGTGTTGAAAAACCACTTTTCGCACTTGTGTTGGTGTTGAAAAACCACTTTTTGCACTTGTGTTAGTGTTGAAAAACCACTTTTCGCACTTGTGTTGGTGCAGGAAACCACTTTTTCACTTGTATTAGTGTGGAAAATCCACTTTTCGCACTTGTGTTAGTGTTGAAAAACCACTTTTCGCACTTGTGTTAGTGTTGAAAAACCACTTTTTGCACTTGTGTTGGTGCAGGAAACCACTTTTGCACTTGTATTAGTGTGGAAAAAACACTTTTTGCACTTGTAATAGTGTTGAAAAACCACTTTTCGCACTTGTGTTAGTGTTGAAAAACCACTTTTCGCACTTGTGTTAGTGTTGAAAACCACTTTTTGCACTTGTGATAGTGTTGAAAAACCACTTTTCGCACTTGTGTTAGTGTTGAAAAACCACTTTTCGCACTTGTGTTGGTGCAGGAAACCACTTTTGCACTTGTATTAGTGTGGAAAAAACACTTTTTGCACTTGTAATAGTGTTGAAAAACCACTTTTCGCACTTGTGTTAGTGTTGAAAAACCACTTTTCGCACTTATGTTAGTGTTGAAAAACCACTTTTCGCACTTGTGTTGGTGCAGGAAACCACTTTTGCACTTGTATTAGTGTGAAAAAAACACTTTTTGCACTTGTGATAGTGTTGAAAAACCACTTTTTGCACTTGTGTTAGTTTTGAAAAACCACTTTCGCACTTGTGTTGGTGCAGGAAACCACTTTTGCACTTGTGTTCGTGTTGAAAAACCACTTTTTGCACTTGTGATAGTGTTGAAAAACCACTTTTCGCACTTGTGTTAGTGTTGAAAAACCACTTTTCGCACTTGTGTTCGTGTTGAAAAACCACCTTTCGCACTTATGTTAGTGTTGAAAAACCACTTTTCGCACTTGTGTTGGTGCAGGAAACCACTTTTGCACTTGTGTTAGTGTTGAAAAACCACTTTTCGCACTTGTGTTAGTGTTGAAAAACCACTTTTCGCACTTGTGTTAGTGTTGAAAAACCACTTTTCGCACTTGTGTTAGTGTTGAAAAACCACTTTTCGCACTTGTGTTAGTGTTGAAAAACCACTTTCGCACTTGTGTTGGTGCAGGAAACCACTTTTTGCACTTGTGATAGTGTTGAAAAACCACTTTTCGCACTTGTGTTAGTGTTGAAAAACCACTTTCGCACTTGTGTTGGTGCAGGAAACCACTTTTTGCACTTGTGATAGTGTTGACAAACCACTTTTTGCACTTGTGATAGTGTTGAAAAACCACTTTTCGCACTTGTGTTAGTGTTGAAAAACCACTTTTCGCACTTGTGTTCATGTTGAAAAACCACCTTTCGCACTTGTGTTAGTGTTGAAAAACCACTTTTCGCACTTGTGTTGGTGCAGGAAACCACTTTTGCACTTGTGTTAGTGTTGAAAAACCACTTTTCGCACTTGTGTTATTGTTGAAAAACCACTTTTCGCACTTGTGTTAGTGTTGAAAAACCACTTTTCGCACTTGTGTTAGTGTTGAAAAACCACTTTTCGCACTTGTGTTGGTGCAGAAAACCACTTCTGCACTTGTATTAGTGTGGAAAAAACACTTTTCGCACTTGTGTTAGTGTTGAAAAACCACTTTTCGCACTTGTGTTGGTGCAGGAAACCACTTTTGCACTTGTGTTGGTGTTGAAAAACCACTTTTCGCACTTATGTTAGTGTTGAAAAACCACTTTTCGCACTTGTGTTAGTGTTGAAAAACCACTTTTCGCCCTTGTGATAGTGTTGAAAAGCCACTTTTCGCACTTGTGTTAGTGTTGAAAAACCACTTTTTGCACTTGTGATAGTGTTGAAAAACCACTTTTCGCACTTGTGTTAGTGTTGAAAAACCACTTTTCCCACTTGGGTTGGTGCAGGAAACCACTTTTGCACTTGTATTAGTGTGAAAAAAACACTTTTTGCACTTGTGATAGTGTTGAAAAACCACTTTTCGCACTTGTGTTAGTGTTGAAAAACCACTTTCGCACTTGTGTTGGTGCAGGAAACCACTTTTGCACTTGTATTAGTGTGGAAAAACCACTTTTTGCACTTGTGATAGTGTTGAAAAACCACTTTTCGCACTTGTGTTAGTGTTGAAAAACCACTTTTCGCACTTGTGCTCGTGTTGAAAAACCACCTTTCGCACTTGTGTTAGTGTTGAAAAACCACTTTTCGCACTTGTGTTTTTGCAGGAAACCACTTTTGCACTTGCATTAGTGTGGAAAAAACACTTTTTGCACTTGTGATAGTGTTGAAAAACCACTTTTCGCACTTGTGATAGTGTTGAAAAACCACTTTTCGCACTTATGTTAGTGTTGAAAAACCACTTTTCGCACTTGTGTTGGTGCAGGAAACCACTTTTGCACTTGTATTAGTGTGAAAAAAACACTTTTTGCACTTGTGATAGTGTTGAAAAACCACTTTTTGCACTTGTGTTAGTTTTGAAAAACCACTTTCGCACTTGTGTTGGTGCAGGAAACCACTTTTGCACTTGTGTTCGTGTTGAAAAACCACTTTTTGCACTTGTGATAGTGTTGAAAAACCACTTTTCGCACTTGTGTTAGTGTTGAAAAACCACTTTTCGCACTTGTGTTCGTGTTGAAAAACCACCTTTCGCACTTGTGTTAGTGTTGAAAAACCACTTTTCGCACTTGTGTTGGTGCAGGAAACCACTTTTGCACTTGTATTAGTGTGGAAAAAACACTTTTTACACTTGTAATAGTGTTGAAAAACGACTTTTCGCACTTGTGTTAGTGTTGAAAAACCACTTTTCGCACTTGTGTTAGTGTTGAAAAACCACTTTTTGCACTTGTGATAGTGTTGAAAAACCACTTTTCGCACTTGTGTTAGTGTTGAAAAACCACTTTTCGCACTTGTGTTGGTGCAGGAAACCACTTTTGCACTTGTATTAGTGTGGAAAAACCACTTTTCGCACTTGTGTTAGTGTTGAAAAACCACTTTTCGCACTTGTGTTGGTGTTGAAAAACCACTTTTTGCACTTGTGTTAGTGTTGAAAAACCACTTTTCGCACTTGTGTTGGTGCAGGAAACCACTTTTTCACTTGTATTAGTGTGGAAAATCCACTTTTCGCACTTGTGTTAGTGTTGAAAAACCACTTTTCGCACTTGTGTTAGTGTTGAAAAACCACTTTTTGCACTTGTGTTGGTGCAGGAAACCACTTTTGCACTTGTATTAGTGTGGAAAAAACACTTTTTGCACTTGTAATAGTGTTGAAAAACCACTTTTCGCACTTGTGTTAGTGTTGACAAACCACTTTTCGCACTTGTGTTAGTGTTGAAAACCACTTTTTGCACTTGTGATAGTGTTGAAAAACCACTTTTCGCACTTGTGTTAGTGTTGAAAAACCACTTTTCGCACTTGTGTTGGTGCAGGAAACCACTTTTGCACTTGTATTAGTGTGGAAAAAACACTTTTTGCACTTGTAATAGTGTTGAAAAACCACTTTTCGCACTTGTGTTAGTGTTGAAAAACCACTTTTCGCACTTATGTTAGTGTTGAAAAACCACTTTTCGCACTTGTGTTGGTGCAGGAAACCACTTTTGCACTTGTATTAGTGTGAAAAAAACACTTTTTGCACTTGTGATAGTGTTGAAAAACCACTTTTTGCACTTGTGTTAGTTTTGAAAAACCACTTTCGCACTTGTGTTAGTGCAGGAAACCACTTTTGCACTTGTGTTCGTGTTGAAAAACCACTTTTTGCACTTGTGATAGTGTTGAAAAACCACTTTTCGCACTTGTGTTAGTGTTGAAAAACCACTTTTCGCACTTGTGTTCGTGTTGAAAAACCACCTTTCGCACTTGTGTTAGTGTTGAAAAACCACTTTTCGCACTTGTGTTGGTGCAGGAAACCACTTTTGCACTTGTGTTAGTGTTGAAAAACCACTTTTCGCACTTGTGTTAGTGTTGAAAAACCACTTTTCGCACTTGTGTTAGTGTTGAAAAACCACTTTTCGCACTTGTGTTAGTGTTGAAAAACCACTTTTCGCACTTGTGTTAGTGTTGAAAAACCACTTTTCGCACTTGTGTTAGTGTTGAAAAACCACTTTCGCACTTGTGTTGGTGCAGGAAACCACTTTTTGCACTTGTGATAGTGTTGAAAAACCACTTTTCGCACTTGTGTTAGTGTTGAAAAACCACTTTCGCACTTGTGTTGGTGCAGGAAACCACTTTTTGCACTTGTGATAGTGTTGACAAACCACTTTTTGCACTTGTGATAGTGTTGAAAAACCACTTTTCGCACTTGTGTTAGTGTTGAAAAACCACTTTTCGCACTTGTGTTCGTGTTGAAAAACCACCTTTCGCACTTGTGTTAGTGTTGAAAAACCACTTTTCGCACTTGTGTTGGTGCAGGAAACCACTTTTGCACTTGTGTTAGTGTTGAAAAACCACTTTTCGCACTTGTGTTATTGTTGAAAAACCACTTTTCGCACTTGTGTTAGTGTTGAAAAACCACTTTTCGCACTTGTGTTAGTGTTGAAAAACCACTTTTCGCACTTGTGTTGGTGCAGAAAACCACTTCTGCACTTGTATTAGTGTGGAAAAAACACTTTTCGCACTTGTGTTAGTGTTGAAAAACCACTTTTCGCACTTGTGTTGGTGCAGGAAACCACTTTTGCACTTGTGTTGGTGTTGAAAAACCACTTTTCGCACTTATGTTAGTGTTGAAAAACCACTTTTCGCACTTGTGTTAGTGTTGAAAAACCACTTTTCGCCCTTGTGATAGTGTTGAAAAGCCACTTTTCGCACTTGTGTTAGTGTTGAAAAACCACTTTTTGCACTTGTGATAGTGTTGAAAAACCACTTTTCGCACTTGTGTTAGTGTTGAAAAACCACTTTTCCCACTTGGGTTGGTGCAGGAAACCACTTTTGCACTTGTATTAGTGTGAAAAAAACACTTTTTGCACTTGTGATAGTGTTGAAAAACCACTTTTCGCACTTGTGTTAGTGTTGAAAAACCACTTTCGCACTTGTGTTGGTGCAGGAAACCACTTTTGCACTTGTATTAGTGTGGAAAAACCACTTTTTGCACTTGTGATAGTGTTGAAAAACCACTTTTCGCACTTGTGTTAGTGTTGAAAAACCACTTTTCGCACTTGTGCTCGTGTTGAAAAACCACCTTTCGCACTTGTGTTAGTGTTGAAAAACCACTTTTCGCACTTGTGTTTTTGCAGGAAACCACTTTTGCACTTGCATTAGTGTGGAAAAAACACTTTTTGCACTTGTGATAGTGTTGAAAAACCACTTTTCGCACTTGTGATAGTGTTGAAAAACCACTTTTCGCACTTATGTTAGTGTTGAAAAACCACTTTTCGCACTTGTGTTGGTGCAGGAAACCACTTTTGCACTTGTATTAGTGTGAAAAAAACACTTTTTGCACTTGTGATAGTGTTGAAAAACCACTTTTTGCACTTGTGTTAGTTTTGAAAAACCACTTTCGCACTTGTGTTGGTGCAGGAAACCACTTTTGCACTTGTGTTCGTGTTGAAAAACCACTTTTTGCACTTGTGATAGTGTTGAAAAACCACTTTTCGCACTTGTGTTAGTGTTGAAAAACCACTTTTCGCACTTGTGTTCGTGTTGAAAAACCACCTTTCGCACTTGTGTTAGTGTTGAAAAACCACTTTTCGCACTTGTGTTGGTGCAGGAAACCACTTTTGCACTTGTGTTAGTGTTGAAAAACCACTTTTCGCACTTGTGTTAGTGTTGAAAAACCACTTTTCGCACTTGTGTTAGTGTTGAAAAACCACTTTTCGCACTTGTGTTAGTGTTGAAAAACCACTTTTCGCACTTGTGTTAGTGTTGAAAAACCACTTTCGCACTTGTGTTGGTGCAGGAAACCACTTTTTGCACTTGTGATAGTGTTGAAAAACCACTTTTCGCACTTGTGTTAGTGTTGAAAAACCACTTTCGCACTTGTGTTGGTGCAGGAAACCACTTTTTGCACTTGTGATAGTGTTGACAAACCACTTTTTGCACTTGTGATAGTGTTGAAAAACCACTTTTCGCACTTGTGTTAGTGTTGAAAAACCACTTTTCGCACTTGTGTTCGTGTTGAAAAACCACCTTTCGCACTTGTGTTAGTGTTGAAAAACCACTTTTCGCACTTGTGTTGGTGCAGGAAACCACTTTTGCACTTGTGTTAGTGTTGAAAAACCACTTTTCGCACTTGTGTTATTGTTGAAAAACCACTTTTCGCACTTGTGTTAGTGTTGAAAAACCACTTTTCGCACTTGTGTTAGTGTTGAAAAACCACTTTTCGCACTTGTGTTGGTGCAGGAAACCACTTCTGCACTTGTATTAGTGTGGAAAAAACACTTTTCGCACTTGTGTTAGTGTTGAAAAACCACTTTTCGCACTTGTGTTGGTGCAGGAAACCACTTTTGCACTTGTGTTGGTGTTGAAAAACCACTTTTCGCACTTATGTTAATGTTGAAAAACCACTTTTCGCACTTGTGTTAGTGTTGAAAAACCACTTTTCGCCCTTGTGATAGTGTTGAAAAGCCACTTTTCGCACTTGTGTTAGTGTTGAAAAACCACTTTTTGCACTTGTGATAGTGTTGAAAAACCACTTTTCGCACTTGTGTTAGTGTTGAAAAACCACTTTTCCCACTTGTGTTGGTGCAGGAAACCACTTTTGCACTTGTATTAGTGTGAAAAAAACACTTTTTGCACTTGTGATAGTGTTGAAAAACCACTTTTCGCACTTGTGTTAGTGTTGAAAAACCACTTTCGCACTTGTATTGGTGCAGGAAACCACTTTTGCACTTGTATTAGTGTGGAAAAACCACTTTTTGCACTTGTGATAGTGTTGAAAAACCACTTTTCGCACTTGTGTTAGTGTTGAAAAACCACTTTTCGCACTTGTGCTCGTGTTGAAAAACCACCTTACGCACTTGTGTTAGTGTTGAAAAACCACTTTTCGCACTTGTGTTTTTGCAGGAAACCACTTTTGCACTTGTATTAGTGTGGAAAAAACACTTTTTGCACTTGTGATAGTGTTGAAAAACAACTTTTCGCACTTGTGTTAGTGTTGAAAAACCACTTTTCGCACTTGTGTTAGTGTTGAAAAACCACTTTTCGCACTTGTGTTGGTGCAGGAAACCACTTTTGCACTTGTATTAGTGTGGAAAAAACACTTTTTACACTTGTAATAGTGTTGAAAAACGACTTTTCGCACTTGTGTTAGTGTTGAAAAACCACTTTTCGCACTTGTGTTAGTGTTGAAAAACCACTTTTTGCACTTGTGATAGTGTTGAAAAACCACTTTTCGCACTTGTGTTAGTGTTGAAAAACCACTTTTCGCACTTGTGTTGGTGCAGGAAACCACTTTTGCACTTGTATTAGTGTGGAAAAACCACTTTTCGCACTTGTGTTAGTGTTGAAAAACCACTTTTCGCACTTGTGTTGGTGTTGAAAAACCACTTTTTGCACTTGTGTTAGTGTTGAAAAACCACTTTTCGCACTTGTGTTGGTGCAGGAAACCACTTTTTCACTTGTATTAGTGTGGAAAAACCACTTTTCACACTTGTGTTAGTGTTGAAAAACCACTTTTCGCACTTGTGTTAGTGTTGAAAAACCACTTTTTGCACTTGTGTTGGTGCAGGAAACCACTTTTGCACTTGTATTAGTGTGGAAAAAACACTTTTTGCACTTGTAATAGTGTTGAAAAACCACTTTTCGCACTTGTGTTAGTGTTGAAAAACCACTTTTCGCACTTGTGTTAGTGTTGAAAACCACTTTTTGCACTTGTGATAGTGTTGAAAAACCACTTTTCGCACTTGTGTTAGTGTTGAAAAACCACTTTTCGCACTTGTGTTGGTGCAGGAAACCACTTTTGCACTTGTATTAGTGTGGAAAAAACACTTTTTGCACTTGTAATAGTGTTGAAAAACCACTTTTCGCACTTGTTTTAGTGTTGAAAAACCACTTTTCGCACTTGTGTTAGTGTTGAAAAACCACTTTTCGCACTTGTGTTGGTGCAGGAAACCACTTTTGCACTTGTATTAGTGTGAAAAAAACACTTTTTGCACTTGTGATAGTGTTGAAAAACCACTTTTTGCACTTGTGTTAGTTTTGAAAAACCACTTTCGCACTTGTGTTGGTGCAGGAAACCACTTTTGCACTTGTGTTCGTGTTGAAAAACCACTTTTTGCACTTGTGATAGTGTTGAAAAACCACTTTTCGCACTTGTGTTAGTGTTGAAAAACCACTTTTCGCACTTGTGTTCGTGTTGAAAAACCACCTTTCGCACTTGTGTTAGTGTTGAAAAACCACTTTTCGCACTTGTGTTGGTGCAGGAAACCACTTTTGCACTTGTGTTAGTGTTGAAAAACCACTTTTCGCACTTGTGTTAGTGTTGAAAAACCACTTTTCGCACTTGTGTTAGTGTTGAAAAACCACTTTTCGCACTTGTGTTAGTGTTGAAAAACCACTTTTCGCACTTGTGTTAGTGTTGAAAAACCACTTTCGCACTTGTGTTGGTGCAGGAAACCACTTTTTGCACTTGTGATAGTGTTGAAAAACCACTTTTCGCACTTGTGTTAGTGTTGAAAAACCACTTTCGCACTTGTGTTGGTGCAGGAAACCACTTTTTGCACTTGTGATAGTGTTGACAAACCACTTTTTGCACTTGTGATAGTGTTGAAAAACCACTTTTCGCACTTGTGTTAGTGTTGAAAAACCACTTTTCGCACTTGTGTTCGTGTTGAAAAACCACCTTTCGCACTTGTGTTAGTGTTGAAAAACCACTTTTCGCACTTGTGTTGGTGCAGGAAACCACTTTTGCACTTGTGTTAGTGTTGAAAAACCACTTTTCGCACTTGTGTTATTGTTGAAAAACCACTTTTCGCACTTGTGTTAGTGTTGAAAAACCACTTTTCGCACTTGTGTTAGTGTTGAAAAACCACTTTTCGCACTTGTGTTGGTGCAGGAAACCACTTCTGCACTTGTATTAGTGTGGAAAAAACACTTTTCGCACTTGTGTTAGTGTTGAAAAACCACTTTTCGCACTTGTGTTGGTGCAGGAAACCACTTTTGCACTTGTGTTGGTGTTGAAAATCCACTTTTCGCACTTATGTTAGTGTTGAAAAACCACTTTTCGCACTTGTGTTAGTGTTGAAAAACCACTTTTCGCCCTTGTGATAGTGTTGAAAAGCCACTTTTCGCACTTGTGTTAGTGTTGAAAAACCACTTTTTGCACTTGTGATAGTGTTGAAAAACCACTTTTCGCACTTGTGTTAGTGTTGAAAAACCACTTTCCCCACTTGTGTTGGTGCAGGAAACCACTTTTGCACTTGTATTAGTGTGAAAAAAACACTTTTTGCACTTGTGATAGTGTTGAAAAACCACTTTTCGCACTTGTGTTAGTGTTGAAAAACCACTTTCGCACTTGTGTTGGTGCAGGAAACCACTTTTGCACTTGTATTAGTGTGGAAAAACCACTTTTTGCACTTGTGATAGTGTTGAAAAACCACTTTTCGCACTTGTGTTAGTGTTGAAAAACCACTTTTCGCACTTGTGCTCGTGTTGAAAAACCACCTTTCGCACTTGTGTTAGTGTTGAAAAACCACTTTTCGCACTTGTGTTTTTGCAGGACACCACTTTTGCACTTGTATTAGTGTGGAAAAAACACTTTTTGCACTTGTGATAGTGTTGAAAAACCACTTTTCGCACTTGTGTTAGTGTTGAAAAACCACTTTTCGCACTTGTATTGGTGCAGGAAACCACTTTTGCACTTGTATTAGTGTGGAAAAACCACTTTTTGCACTTGTGATAGTGTTGAAAAACCACTTTTCGCACTTGTGTTAGTGTTGAAAAACCACTTTTCGCACTTGTGCTCGTGTTGAAAAACCACCTTTCGCACTTGTGTTAGTGTTGAAAAACCACTTTTCGCACTTGTGTTTTTGCAGGAAACCACTTTTGCACTTGTATTAGTGTGGAAAAAACACTTTTTGCACTTGTGATAGTGTTGAAAAACAACTTTTCGCACTTGTGTTAGTGTTGAAAAACCACTTTTCGCACTTGTGTTAGTGTTGAAAAACCACTTTTCGCACTTGTGTTGGTGCAGGAAACCACTTTTGCACTTGTATTAGTGTGGAAAAAACACTTTTTACACTTGTAATAGTGTTGAAAAACGACTTTTCGCACTTGTGTTAGTGTTGAAAAACCACTTTTCGCACTTGTGTTAGTGTTGAAAAACCACTTTTTGCACTTGTGATAGTGTTGAAAAACCACTTTTCGCACTTGTGTTAGTGTTGAAAAACCACTTTTCGCACTTGTGTTGGTGCAGGAAACCACTTTTGCACTTGTATTAGTGTGGAAAAACCACTTTTCACACTTGTGTTAGTGTTGAAAAACCACTTTTCGCACTTGTGTTGGTGTTGAAAAACCACTTTTTGCACTTGTGTTAGTGTTGAAAAACCACTTTTCGCACTTGTGTTGGTGCAGGAAACCACTTTTTCACTTGTATTAGTGTGGAAAAACCACTTTTCACACTTGTGTTAGTGTTGAAAAACCACTTTTCGCACTTGTGTTAGTGTTGAAAAACCACTTTTTGCACTTGTGTTGGTGCAGGAAACCACTTTTGCACTTGTATTAGTGTGGAAAAAACACTTTTTGCACTTGTAATAGTGTTGAAAAACCACTTTTCGCACTTGTGTTAGTGTTGAAAAACCACTTTTCGCACTTGTGTTAGTGTTGAAAACCACTTTTTGCACTTGTGATAGTGTTGAAAAACCACTTTTCGCACTTGTGTTAGTGTTGAAAAACCACTTTTCGCACTTGTGTTGGTGCAGGAAACCACTTTTGCACTTGTATTAGTGTGGAAAAAACACTTTTTGCACTTGTAATAGTGTTGAAAAACCACTTTTCGCACTTGTTTTAGTGTTGAAAAACCACTTTTCGCACTTGTGTTAGTGTTGAAAAACCACTTTTCGCACTTGTGTTGGTGCAGGAAACCACTTTTGCACTTGTATTAGTGTGAAAAAAACACTTTTTGCACTTGTGATAGTGTTGAAAAACCACTTTTTGCACTTGTGTTAGTTTTGAAAAACCACTTTCGCACTTGTGTTGGTGCAGGAAACCACTTTTGCACTTGTGTTCGTGTTGAAAAACCACTTTTTGCACTTGTGATAGTGTTGAAAAACCACTTTTCGCACTTGTGTTAGTGTTGAAAAACCACTTTTCGCACTTGTGTTCGTGTTGAAAAACCACCTTTCGCACTTGTGTTAGTGTTGAAAAACCACTTTTCGCACTTGTGTTGGTGCAGGAAACCACTTTTGCACTTGTGTTAGTGTTGAAAAACCACTTTTCGCACTTGTGTTAGTGTTGAAAAACCACTTTTCGCACTTGTGTTAGTGTTGAAAAACCACTTTTCGCACTTGTGTTAGTGTTGAAAAACCACTTTTCGCACTTGTGTTAGTGTTGAAAAACCACTTTCGCACTTGTGTTGGTGCAGGAAACCACTTTTTGCACTTGTGATAGTGTTGAAAAACCACTTTTCGCACTTGTGTTAGTGTTGAAAAACCACTTTCGCACTTGTGTTGGTGCAGGAAACCACTTTTTGCACTTGTGATAGTGTTGACAAACCACTTTTTGCACTTGTGATAGTGTTGAAAAACCACTTTTCGCACTTGTGTTAGTGTTGAAAAACCACTTTTCGCACTTGTGTTCGTGTTGAAAAACCACCTTTCGCACTTGTGTTAGTGTTGAAAAACCACTTTTCGCACTTGTGTTGGTGCAGGAAACCACTTTTGCACTTGTGTTAGTGTTGAAAAACCACTTTTCGCACTTGTGTTATTGTTGAAAAACCACTTTTCGCACTTGTGTTAGTGTTGAAAAACCACTTTTCGCACTTGTGTTAGTGTTGAAAAACCACTTTTCGCACTTGTGTTGGTGCAGGAAACCACTTCTGCACTTGTATTAGTGTGGAAAAAACACTTTTCGCACTTGTGTTAGTGTTGAAAAACCACTTTTCGCACTTGTGTTGGTGCAGGAAACCACTTTTGCACTTGTGTTGGTGTTGAAAATCCACTTTTCGCACTTATGTTAGTGTTGAAAAACCACTTTTCGCACTTGTGTTAGTGTTGAAAAACCACTTTTCGCCCTTGTGATAGTGTTGAAAAGCCACTTTTCGCACTTGTGTTAGTGTTGAAAATCCAACTTTTTGCACTTGTGATAGTGTTGAAAAACCACTTTTCGCACTTGTGTTAGTGTTGAAAAACCACTTTCCCCACTTGTGTTGGTGCAGGAAACCACTTTTGCACTTGTATTAGTGTGAAAAAAACACTTTTTGCACTTGTGATAGTGTTGAAAAACCACTTTTCGCACTTGTGTTAGTGTTGAAAAACCACTTTCGCACTTGTGTTGGTGCAGGAAACCACTTTTGCCCTTGTATTAGTGTGGAAAAACCACTTTTTGCACTTGTGATAGTGTTGAAAAACCACTTTTCGCACTTGTGTTAGTGTTGAAAAACCACTTTTCGCACTTGTGCTCGTGTTGAAAAACCACCTTTCGCACTTGTGTTAGTGTTGAAAAACCACTTTTCGCACTTGTGTTTTTGCAGGACACCACTTTTGCACTTGTATTAGTGTGGAAAAAACACTTTTTGCACTTGTGATAGTGTTGAAAAACCACTTTTCGCACTTGTGTTAGTGTTGAAAAACCACTTTTCGCACTTGTGTTGGTGCAGGAAACCACTTTTGCACTTGTATTAGTGTGGAAAAAACACTTTTTGCACTTGTAATAGTGTTGAAAAACCACTTTTCGCACTTGTGTTAGTGTTGAAAAACCACTTTTCGCACTTGTGTTAGTGTTGAAAAACCACTTTTTGCACTTGTGATAGTGTTGAAAAACCACTTTTCGCACTTGTGTTAGTGTTGAAAAACCACTTTTCGCACTTGTGTTGGTGCAGGAAACCACTTTTGCACTTGTATTAGTGTGAAAAAAACACTTTTTGCACTTGTGATAGTGTTGAAAAACCACTTTTTGCACTTGTGTTAGTTTTGAAAAACCACTTTCGCACTTGTGTTGGTGCAGGAAACCACTTTTGCACTTGTGTTCGTGTTGAAAAACCACTTTTTGCACTTGTGATAGTGTTGAAAAACCACTTTTCGCACTTGTGTTAGTGTTGAAAAACCACTTTTCGCACTTGTGTTCGTGTTGAAAAACCACCTTTCGCACTTGTGTTAGTGTTGAAAAACCACTTTTCGCACTTGTGTTGGTGCAGGAAACCACTTTTGCACTTGTGTTAGTGTTGAAAAACCACTTTTCGCACTTGTGTTAGTGTTGAAAAACCACTTTTCGCACTTGTGTTCGTGTTGAAAACCCACCTTTCGCACTTGTGTTAGTGTTGAAAAACCACTTTTCGCACTTGTGTTGGTGCAGGAAACCACTTTTGCACTTGTGTTAGTGTTGAAAAACCACTTTTCGCACTTGTGTTAATGTTGAAAAACCACTTTTCGCACTTGTGTTCGTGTTGAAAAACCACCTTTCGCACTTGTGTTAGTGTTGAAAAACCACTTTTCACACTTGTGTTGGTGCAGGAAACCACTTTTGCACTTGTGTTAGTGTTGAAAAACCACTTTTCGCACTTGTGTTAATGTTGAAAAACCACTTTTCGCACTTGTGTTAGTGTTGAAAAACCACTTTTCGCACTTGTGTTAGTGTTGAAAAACCACTTTTCGCACTTGTGTTAGTGTTGAAAAACCACTTTCGCACTTGTGTTGGTGCAGGAAACCACTTTTTGCACTTGTGATAGTGTTGAAAAACCACTTTTCGCACTTGTGTTAGTGTTGAAAAACCACTTTCGCACTTGTGTTGGTGCAGGAAACCACTTTTTGCACTTGTGATAGTGTTGACAAACCACTTTTTGCACTTGTGATAGTGTTGAAAAACCACTTCGCACTTGTGTTAGTGTTGAAAAACCACTTTTCGCACTTGTGTTCGTGTTGAAAAACCACCTTTCGCACTTGTGTTAGTGTTGAAAAACCACTTTTCGCACTTGTGTTGGTGCAGGAAACCACTTTTGCACTTGTGTTAGTGTTGAAAAACCACTTTTCGCACTTGTGTTATTGTTGAAAAACCACTTTTCGCACTTGTGTTAGTGTTGAAAAACCACTTTTCGCACTTGTGTTAGTGTTGAAAAACCACTTTTCGCACTTGTGTTGGTGCAGGAAACCACTTCTGCACTTGTATTAGTGTGGAAAAAACACTTTTCGCACTTGTGTTAGTGTTGAAAAACCACTTTTCGCACTTGTGTTGGTGCAGGAAACCACTTTTGCACTTGTGTTGGTGTTGAAAAACCACTTTTCGCACTTATGTTAGAGTTGAAAAACCACTTTTCGCACTTGTGTTAGTGTTGAAAAACCACTTTTCGCCCTTGTGATAGTGTTGAAAAGCCACTTTTCGCACTTGTGTTAGTGTTGAAAAACCACTTTTTGCACTTGTGATAGTGTTGAAAAACCACTTTTCGCACTTGTGTTAGTGTTGAAAAACCACTTTTCCCACTTGTGTTGGTGCAGGAAACCACTTTTGCACTTGTATTAGTGTGAAAAAAACACTTTTTGCACTTGTGATAGTGTTGAAAAACCACTTTTCGCACTTGTGTTAGTGTTGAAAAACCACTTTCGCACTTGTGTTGGTGCAGGAAACCACTTTTCGCACTTGTGCTCGTGTTGAAAAACCACCTTTCGCACTTGTGTTAGTGTTGAAAAACCACTTTTCGCACTTGTGTTTTTGCAGGAAACCACTTTTGCACTTGTATTAGTGTGGAAAAAACACTTTTTGCACTTGTGATAGTGTTGAAAAACCACTTTTCGCACTTGTGTTAGTGTTGAAAAACCACTTTTCGCACTTGTGTTAGTGTTGAAAAACCACTTTTCGCACTTGTGTTGGTGCAGGAAACCACTTTTGCACTTGTATTAGTGTGGAAAAAACACTTTTCGCACTTGTGTTAGTGTTGAAAAACCACTTTTCGCACTTGTGTTGGTGCAGGAAACCACTTTTGCACTTGTGTTGGTGTTGAAAATCCACTTTTCGCACTTATGTTAGTGTTGAAAAACCACTTTTCGCACTTGTGTTAGTGTTGAAAAACCACTTTTCGCCCTTGTGATAGTGTTGAAAAGCCACTTTTCGCACTTGTGTTAGTGTTGAAAAACCACTTTTTGCACTTGCGATAGTGTTGAAAAACCACTTTTCGCACTTGTGTTAGTGTTGAAAAACCACTTTTCCCACTTGTGTTGGTGCAGGAAACCACTTTTGCACTTGTATTAGTGTGAAAAAAACACTTTTTGCACTTGTGATAGTGTTGAAAAACCACTTTTCGCACTTGTGTTAGTGTTGAAAAACCACTTTCGCACTTGTGTTGGTGCAGGAAACCACTTTTGCACTTGTATTAGTGTGGAAAAACCACTTTTTGCACTTGTGATAGTGTTGAAAAACCACTTTTCGCACTTGTGTTAGTGTTGAAAAACCACTTTTCGCACTTGTGCTCGTGTTGAAAAACCACCTTTCGCACTTGTGTTAGTGTTGAAAAACCACTTTTCGCACTTGTGTTTTTGCAGGACACCACTTTTGCACTTGTATTGGTGTGGAAAAAACACTTTTTGCACTTGTGATAGTGTTGAAAAACCACTTTTCGCACTTGTGTTAGTGTTGAAAAACCACTTTTCGCACTTGTGTTAGTGTTGAAAAACCACTTTTCGCACTTGTGTTGGTGCAGGAAACCACTTTTGCACTTGTATTAGTGTGGAAAAAACACTTTTTGCACTTGTAATAGTGTTGAAAAACCACTTTTCGCACTTGTGTTAGTGTTGAAAAACCACTTTTCGCACTTGTGTTAGTGTTGAAAAACCACTTTTTGCACTTGTGATAGTGTTGAAAAACCACTTTTCGCACTTGTGTTAGTGTTGAAAAACCACTTTTCGCACTTGTGTTGGTGCAGGAAACCACTTTTGCACTTGTATTAGTGTGAAAAAAACACTTTTTGCACTTGTGATAGTGTTGAAAAACCACTTTTTGCACTTGTGTTAGTTTTGAAAAACCACTTTCGCACTTGTGTTGGTGCAGGAAACCACTTTTGCACTTGTGTTCGTGTTGAAAAACCACTTTTTGCACTTGTGATAGTGTTGAAAAACCACTTTTCGCACTTGTGTTAGTGTTGAAAAACCACTTTTCGCACTTGTGTTCGTGTTGAAAAACCACCTTTCGCACTTGTGTTAGTGTTGAAAAACCACTTTTCGCACTTGTGTTGGTGCAGGAAACCACTTTTGCACTTGTGTTAGTGTTGAAAAACCACTTTTCGCACTTGTGTTAGTGTTGAAAAACCACTTTTCACACTTGTGTTCGTGTTGAAAAACCACCTTTCGCACTTATGTTAGTGTTGAAAAACCACTTTTCGCACTTGTGTTGGTGCAGGAAACCACTTTTGCACTTGTGTTAGTGTTGAAAAACCACTTTTCGCACTTGTGTTAATGTTGAAAAACCACTTTTCGCACTTGTGTTCGTGTTGAAAAACCACCTTTCGCACTTGTGTTAGTGTTGAAAAACCACTTTTCGCACTTGTGTTGGTGCAGGAAACCACTTTTGCACTTGTGTTAGTGTTGAAAAACCACTTTTCGCACTTGTGTTAGTGTTGAAAAACCACTTTTCGCACTTGTGTTAGTGTTGAAAAACCACTTTTCGCACTTGTGTTAGTGTTGAAAAACCACTTTTCGCACTTGTGTTAGTGTTGAAAAACCACTTTCGCACTTGTGTTGGTGCAGGAAACCACTTTTTGCACTTGTGATAGTGTTGAAAAACCACTTTTCGCACTTGTGTTAGTGTTGAAAAACCACTTTCGCACTTGTGTTGGTGCAGGAAACCACTTTTTGCACTTGTGATAGTGTTGACAAACCACTTTTTGCACTTGTGATAGTGTTGAAAAACCACTTTTCGCACTTGTGTTAGTGTTGAAAAACCACTTTTCGCACTTGTGTTCGTGTTGAAAAACCACCTTTCGCACTTGTGTTAGTGTTGAAAAACCACTTTTCGCACTTGTGTTGGTGCAGGAAACCACTTTTGCACTTGTGTTAGTGTTGAAAAACCACTTTTCGCACTTGTGTTATTGTTGAAAAACCACTTTTCGCACTTGTGTTAGTGTTGAAAAACCACTTTTCGCACTTGTGTTAGTGTTGAAAAACCACTTTTCGCACTTGTGTTGGTGCAGGAAACCACTTCTGCACTTGTATTAGTGTGGAAAAAACACTTTTCGCACTTGTGTTAGTGTTGAAAAACCACTTTTCGCACTTGTGTTGGTGCAGGAAACCACTTTTGCACTTGTGTTGGTGTTGAAAATCCACTTTTCGCACTTATGTTAGTGTTGAAAAACCACTTTTCGCACTTGTGTTAGTGTTGAAAAACCACTTTTCGCCCTTGTGATAGTGTTGAAAAGCCACTTTTCGCACTTGTGTTAGTGTTGAAAAACCACTTTTTGCACTTGTGATAGTGTTGAAAAACCACTTTTCGCACTTGTGTTAGTGTTGAAAAACCACTTTCCCCACTTGTGTTGGTGCAGGAAACCACTTTTGCACTTGTATTAGTGTGAAAAAAACACTTTTTGCACTTGTGATAGTGTTGAAAAACCACTTTTCGCACTTGTGTTAGTGTTGAAAAACCACTTTCGCACTTGTGTTGGTGCAGGAAACCACTCGCACTTGTGTTGGTGCAGGAAACCACTTTTGCACTTGTGTTAGTGTTGAAAAACCACTTTTCGCACTTGTGTTATTGTTGAAAAACCACTTTTCGCACTTGTGTTAGTGTTGAAAAACCACTTTTCGCACTTGTGTTAGTGTTGAAAAACCACTTTTCGCACTTGTGTTGGTGCAGGAAACCACTTCTGCACTTGTATTAGTGTGGAAAAAACACTTTTCGCACTTGTGTTAGTGTTGAAAAACCACTTTTCGCACTTGTGTTGGTGCAGGAAACCACTTTTGCACTTGTGTTGGTGTTGAAAAACCACTTTTCGCACTTATGTTAGTGTTGAAAAACCACTTTTCGCACTTGTGTTAGTGTTGAAAAACCACTTTTCGCCCTTGTGATAGTGTTGAAAAGCCACTTTTCGCACTTGTGTTAGTGTTGAAAAACCACTTTTTGCACTTGTGATAGTGTTGAAAAACCACTTTTCGCACTTGTGTTAGTGTTGAAAAACCACTTTTCCCACTTGTGTTGGTGCAGGAAACCACTTTTGCACTTGTATTAGTGTGAAAAAAACACTTTTTGCACTTGTGATAGTGTTGAAAAACCACTTTTCGCACTTGTGTTAGTGTTGAAAAACCACTTTCGCACTTGTGTTGGTGCAGGAAACCACTTTTGCACTTGTATTAGTGTGGAAAAACCACTTTTTGCACTTGTGATAGTGTTGAAAAACCACTTTTCGCACTTGTGTTAGTGTTGAAAAACCACTTTTCGCACTTGTGCTCGTGTTGAAAAACCACCTTTCGCACTTGTGTTAGTGTTGAAAAACCACTTTTCGCACTTGTGTTTTTGCAGGAAACCACTTTTGCACTTGTATTAGTGTGGAAAAAACACTTTTTGCACTTGTGATAGTGTTGGAAAACCACTTTTCGCACTTGTGTTAGTGTTGAAAAACCACTTTTCGCACTTGTGTTAGTGTTGAAAAACCACTTTTCGCACTTGTGTTGGTGCAGGAAACCACTTTTGCACTTGTATTAGTGTGGAAAAAACACTTTTTACACTTGTAATAGTGTTGAAAAACCACTTTTCGCACTTGTGTTAGTGTTGAAAAACCACTTTTCGCACTTGGGTTTTTGCAGGAAACCACTTTTGCACTTGTATTAGTGTGGAAAAAACACTTTTTGCACTTGTGATAGTGTTGAAAAACCACTTTTCGCACTTGTGTTGGTGTTGAAAAACCACTTTTCGCACTTGTGTTAGTGTTGAAAAACCACTTTTCGCACTTGTGTTGGTGCAGGAAACCACTTTTGCACTTGTATTAGTGTGGAAAAAACACTTTTTACACTTGTAATAGTGTTGAAAAACCACTTTTCGCACTTGTGTTAGTGTTGAAAAACCACTTTTTGCACTTGTGATAGTGTTGAAAAACCACTTTTCGCACTTGTGTTAGTGTTGAAAAACCACTTTTCGCACTTGTGTTGGTGCAGGAAACCACTTTTGCACTTGTATTAGTGTGGAAAAAACACTTTTCGCACTTGTGTTAGTGTTGAAAAACCACTTTTCGCACTTGTGTTGGTGTTGAAAAACCACTTTTCGCACTTGTGTTAGTGTTGAAAAACCACTTTTCGCACTTGTGTTGGTGCAGGAAACCACTTTTTCACTTGTATTAGTGTGGAAAAACCACTTTTCGCACTTGTGTTAGTGTTGAAAAACCACTTTTCGCACTTGTGTTAGTGTTGAAAAACCACTTTTTGCACTTGTGTTGGTGCAGGAAACCACTTTTGCACTTGTATTAGTGTGGAAAAAGCACTTTTTGCACTTGTAATAGTGTTGAAAAACCACTTTTCGCACTTGTGTTAGTGTTGAAAAACCACTTTTCGCACTTGTGTTAGTGTTGAAAAACCACTTTTTGCACTTGTGATAGTGTTGAAAAACCACTTTTCGCACTTGTGTTAGTGTTGAAAAACCACTTTTCGCACTTGTGTTGGTGCAGGAAACCACTTTTGCACTTGTATTAGTGTGGAAAAAATACTTTTTGCACTTGTGATAGTGTTGAAAAACCACTTTTTGCACTTGTGTTAGTGTTGAAAAACCACTTTTCGCACTTGTGTTAGTGTTGAAAAACCACTTTTCGCACTTGTGTTGGTGCAGGAAACCACTTTTGCACTTGTGTTAGTGTTGAAAAACCACTTTTCGCACTTGTGTTAGTGTTGAAAAACCACTTTTCGCACTTGTGTTAGTGTTGAAAAACCACTTTTCGCACTTGTGTTGGTGCAGGAAACCACTTTTGCACTTGTATTAGTGTGGAAAAAACACTTTTTGCACTTGTGATAGTGTTGAAAACCCACTTTTCGCACTTGTGTTAGTGTTGAAAAACCACTTTTCGCACTTGTGTTGATGCAGGAAACCACTTTTGCACTTGTATTAGTGTGGAAAACCACTTTTCGAACTTGTGTTAGTGTTGAAAAACCACTTTTTGCACTTGTGATAGTGTTGAAAAACCACTTTTCGCACTTGTGTTAGTGTTGAAAAACCACTTTTCGCACTTGTGTTGGTGCAGGAAACCACTTTTGCACTTGTATTAGTGTGGAAAAACCACTTTTCGCACTTGTGTTAGTGTTGAAAAACCACTTTTTGCACTTGTGATAGTGTTGAAAAACCACTTTTCACACTTGTGTTCGTGTTGAAAAACCACTTTTCGCACTTGTGTTGGTGCAGGAAACCACTTTTGCACTTGTATTAGTGTGGAAAAACCACTTTTCGCACTTGTGTTAGTGTTGAAAAACCACTTTTCGCACTTGTGTTAGTGTTGAAAAACCACTTTTCGCACCTGTGTTGGTGCAGCAAACCACATTTGCACTTGTATTAGTGTGGAAAAAATACTTTTTGCACTTGTGATAGTGTTGAAAAACCACTTTTCGCACTTGTGTTGGTGCAGGAAACCACTTTTGCACTTGTATTAGTGTTGAAAAACCACTTTTCGCACTTGTGTTAGTGTTGAAAAACCACTTTTTGCACTTGTGATAGTGTTGAAAAACCACTTTTCGCACTTGTGTTAGTGTTGAAAAACCACTTTTCGCACTTGTGTTGGTGCAGGAAACCACTTTTGCACTTGTATTAGTGTGGAAAAACCATTTTTCGCACTTGTGTTAGTGTTGAAAAACCACTTTTTGCACTTATGATAGTGTTGAAAAACCACTTTTCACACTTGTGTTCGTGTTGAAAAACCACTTTTCGCACTTGTGTTGGTGCAGGAAACCACTTTTGCACTTGTATTAGTGTGGAAAAACCACTTTTCGCACTTGTGTTAGTGTTGAAAAACCACTTTTCGCACTTGTGTTAGTGTTGAAAAACCACTTTTCGCACTTGTGTTGATGCAGGAAACCACTTTTTGCACTTGTGATAGTGTTGAAAAACCACTTTTCGCACTTGTGTTAGTGTTGAAAAACCACTTTCGCACTTGTGTTGGTGCAGGAAACCACTTTTTGCACTTGTGATAGTGTTGACAAACCACTTTTTGCACTTGTGATAGTGTTGAAAAACCACTTCGCACTTGTGTTAGTGTTGAAAAACCACTTTTCGCACTTGTGTTCGTGTTGAAAAACCACCTTTCGCACTTGTGTTAGTGTTGAAAAACCACTTTTCGCACTTGTGTTGGTGCAGGAAACCACTTTTGCACTTGTGTTAGTGTTGAAAAACCACTTTTCGCACTTGTGTTATTGTTGAAAAACCACTTTTCGCACTTGTGTTAGTGTTGAAAAACCACTTTTCGCACTTGTGTTAGTGTTGAAAAACCACTTTTCGCACTTGTGTTGGTGCAGGAAACCACTTCTGCACTTGTATTAGTGTGGAAAAAACACTTTTCGCACTTGTGTTAGTGTTGAAAAACCACTTTTCGCACTTGTGTTAATGTTGAAAAACCACTTTTCGCACTTGTGTTAGTGTTGAAAAACCACTTTTCGCACTTGTGTTAGTGTTGAAAAACCACTTTTCGCACTTGTGTTAGTGTTGAAAAACCACTTTCGCACTTGTGTTGATGCAGGAAACCACTTTTTGCACTTGTGATAGTGTTGAAAAACCACTTTTCGCACTTGTGTTAGTGTTGAAAACCACTTTCGCACTTGTGTTGGTGCAGGAAACCACTTTTTGCACTTGTGATAGTGTTGACAAACCACTTTTTGCACTTGTAATAGTGTTGAAAAACCACTTCGCACTTGTGTTAGTGTTGAAAAACCACTTTTCGCACTTGTGTTCGTGTTGAAAAACCACCTTTCGCACTTGTGTTAGTGTTGAAAAACCACTTTTCGCACTTGTGTTGGTGCAGGAAACCACTTTTGCACTTGTGTTAGTGTTGAAAAACCACTTTTCGCACTTGTGTTATTGTTGAAAAACCACTTTTCGCACTTGTGTTAGTGTTGAAAAACCACTTTTCGCACTTGTGTTAGTGTTGAAAAACCACTTTTCGCACTTGTGTTGGTGCAGGAAACCACTTCTGCACTTGTATTAGTGTGGAAAAAACACTTTTCGCACTTGTGTTAGTGTTGAAAAACCACTTTTCGCACTTGTGTTGGTGCAGGAAACCACTTTTGCACTTGTGTTGGTGTTGAAAAACCACTTTTCGCACTTATGTTAGTGTTGAAAAACCACTTTTCGCACTTGTGTTAGTGTTGAAAAACCACTTTTCGCCCTTGTGATAGTGTTGAAAAGCCACTTTTCGCACTTGTGTTAGTGTTGAAAAACCACTTTTTGCACTTGTGATAGTGTTGAAAAACCACTTTTCGCACTTGTGTTAGTGTTGAAAAACCACTTTTCCCACTTGTGTTGGTGCAGGAAACCACTTTTGCACTTGTATTAGTGTGAAAAAAACACTTTTTGCACTTGTGATAGTGTTGAAAAACCACTTTTCGCACTTGTGTTAGTGTTGAAAAACCACTTTCGCACTTGTGTTGGTGCAGGAAACCACTTTTGCACTTGTATTAGTGTGGAAAAACCACTTTTTGCACTTGTGATAGTGTTGAAAAACCACTTTTCGCACTTGTGTTAGTGTTGAAAAACCACTTTTCGCACTTGTGCTCGTGTTGAAAAACCACCTTTCGCACTTGTGTTAGTGTTGAAAAACCACTTTTCGCACTTGTGTTTTTGCAGGAAACCACTTTTGCACTTGTATTAGTGTGGAAAAAACACTTTTTGCACTTGTGATAGTGTTGGGAAACCACTTTTCGCACTTGTGTTAGTGTTGAAAAACCACTTTTCGCACTTGTGTTAGTGTTGAAAAACCACTTTTCGCACTTGTGTTGGTGCAGGAAACCACTTTTGCACTTGTATTAGTGTGGAAAAAACACTTTTTACACTTGTAATAGTGTTGAAAAACCACTTTTCGCACTTGTGTTAGTGTTGAAAAACCACTTTTCGCACTTGGGTTTTTGCAGGAAACCACTTTTGCACTTGTATTAGTGTGGAAAAAACACTTTTTGCACTTGTGATAGTGTTGAAAAACCACTTTTCGCACTTGTGTTGGTGTTGAAAAACCACTTTTCGCACTTGTGTTAGTGTTGAAAAACCACTTTTCGCACTTGTGTTGGTGCAGGAAACCACTTTTGCACTTGTATTAGTGTGGAAAAAACACTTTTTACACTTGTAATAGTGTTGAAAAACCACTTTTCGCACTTGTGTTAGTGTTGAAAAACCACTTTTTGCACTTGTGATAGTGTTGAAAAACCACTTTTCGCACTTGTGTTAGTGTTGAAAACCACTTTTCGCACTTGTGTTGGTGCAGGAAACCACTTTTGCACTTGTATTAGTGTGGAAAAAACACTTTTCGCACTTGTGTTAGTGTTGAAAAACCACTTTTCGCACTTGTGTTGGTGTTGAAAAACCACTTTTCGCACTTGTGTTAGTGTTGAAAAACCACTTTTCGCACTTGTGTTGGTGCAGGAAACCACTTTTTCACTTGTATTAGTGTGGAAAAACCACTTTTCGCACTTGTGTTAGTGTTGAAAAACCACTTTTCGCACTTGTGTTAGTGTTGAAAAACCACTTTTTGCACTTGTGTTGGTGCAGGAAACCACTTTTGCACTTGTATTAGTGTGGAAAAAGCACTTTTTGCACTTGTAATAGTGTTGAAAAACCACTTTTCGCACTTGTGTTAGTGTTGAAAAACCACTTTTCGCACTTGTGTTAGTGTTGAAAAACCACTTTTTGCACTTGTGATAGTGTTGAAAAACCACTTTTCGCACTTGTGTTAGTGTTGAAAAACCACTTTTCGCACTTGTGTTGGTGCAGGAAACCACTTTTGCACTTGTATTAGTGTGGAAAAAATACTTTTTGCACTTGTGATAGTGTTGAAAAACCACTTTTTGCACTTGTGTTAGTGTTGAAAAACCACTTTTCGCACTTGTGTTAGTGTTGAAAAACCACTTTTCGCACTTGTGTTGGTGCAGGAAACCACTTTTGCACTTGTGTTAGTGTTGAAAAACCACTTTTCGCACTTGTGTTAGTGTTGAAAAACCACTTTTCGCACTTGTGTTAGTGTTGAAAAACCACTTTTCGCACTTGTGTTGGTGCAGGAAACCACTTTTGCACTTGTATTAGTGTGGAAAAAACACTTTTTGCACTTGTGATAGTGTTGAAAACCCACTTTTCGCACTTGTGTTAGTGTTGAAAAACCACTTTTCGCACTTGTGTTGATGCAGGAAACCACTTTTGCACTTGTATTAGTGTGGAAAACCACTTTTCGAACTTGTGTTAGTGTTGAAAAACCACTTTTTGCACTTGTGATAGTGTTGAAAAACCACTTTTCGCACTTGTGTTAGTGTTGAAAAACCACTTTTCGCACTTGTGTTGGTGCAGGAAACCACTTTTGCACTTGTATTAGTGTGGAAAAACCACTTTTCGCACTTGTGTTAGTGTTGAAAAACCACTTTTTGCACTTGTGATAGTGTTGAAAAACCACTTTTCACACTTGTGTTCGTGTTGAAAAACCACTTTTCGCACTTGTGTTGGTGCAGGAAACCACTTTTGCACTTGTATTAGTGTGGAAAAACCACTTTTCGCACTTGTGTTAGTGTTGAAAAACCACTTTTCGCACTTGTGTTAGTGTTGAAAAACCACTTTTCGCACTTGTGTTGGTGCAGCAAACCACATTTGCACTTGTATTAGTGTGGAAAAAATACTTTTTGCACTTGTGATAGTGTTGAAAAACCACTTTTCGCACTTGTGTTGGTGCAGGAAACCACTTTTGCACTTGTATTAGTGTTGAAAAACCACTTTTCGCACTTGTGTTAGTGTTGAAAAACCACTTTTTGCACTTGTGATAGTGTTGAAAAACCACTTTTCGCACTTGTGTTAGTGTTGAAAAACCACTTTTCGCACTTGTGTTGGTGCAGGAAACCACTTTTGCACTTGTATTAGTGTGGAAAAACCATTTTTCGCACTTGTGTTAGTGTTGAAAAACCACTTTTTGCACTTATGATAGTGTTGAAAAACCACTTTTCACACTTGTGTTCGTGTTGAAAAACCACTTTTCGCACTTGTGTTGGTGCAGGAAACCACTTTTGCACTTGTATTAGTGTGGAAAAACCACTTTTCGCACTTGTGTTAGTGTTGAAAAACCACTTTTCGCACTTGTGTTAGTGTTGAAAAACCACTTTTCGCACTTGTGTTGGTGCAGCAAACCACATTTGCACTTGTATTAGTGTGGAAAAAATACTTTTTGCACTTGTGATAGTGTTGAAAAACCACTTTTCGCACTTGTGTTGGTGCAGGAAACCACTTTTGCACTTGTATTAGTGTTGAAAAACCACTTTTCGCACTTGTGTTAGTGTTGAAAAACCACTTTTCGCACTTGTGTTGGTGCAGGAAACCACTTTTGCACTTGTATTAGTGTGGAAAAAATACTTTCTGCACTTGTGATAGTGTTGAAAAACCACTTTTCGCACTTGTGTTAGTGTTGAAAAACCACTTTTCGCACTTGTGTTGGTGCAGGAAACCACTTTTTCACTTGTGTTAGTGTTGAAAAACCACTTTTCGCACTTGTGTTAGTGTTGAAAAACCACTTTTCGCACTTGTGTTAGTGTTGAAAAACCACTTTTCGCACTTGTGTTGGTGCAGGAAACCACTTTTGCACTTGTGTTAGTGTTGAAAAAACACTTTTCGCACTTGTGTTGGTGCAGAAAAACACTTTTCGCACTTGTGTTAGTGTTGAAAAACCACTTTTCGCACTTGTGTTGGTGCAGGAAACCACTTTTGCACTTGTATTAGTGTGGAAAAAACACTTTTTGCACTTGTGATAGTGTTGAAAAACCACTTTTCGCACTTGTGTTAGTGTTGAAAAACCACTTTTCGCACTTGTGTTGGTGCAGGAAACCACTTTTTCACTTGTATTAGTGTGGAAAAACCACTTTTCGCACTTGTGTTAGTGTTGAAAAACCACTTTTCGCACTTGTGTTAGTGTTGAAAAACCACTTTTCGCACTTGTCTTGGTGCAGGAAACCACTTTTGCACTTGTGTTAGTGTTGAAAAACCACTTTTCGCACTTATGTTAGTGTTGAAAAACCACTTTTCGCACTTGTGTTAGTGTTGAAAAACCACTTTTTGCACTTGTGTTGGTGCAGGAAACCACTTTTGCACTTGTATTAGTGTGGAAAAAACACTTTTTGCACTTGTGATAGTGTTGAAAAGCCACTTTTCGCACTTGTGTTAGTGTTGAAAAAACACTTTTTGCACTTGTGATAGTGTTGAAAAACCACTTTTCGCACTTGTGTTAGTGTTGAAAAACCACTTTTCGCACTTGTGTTGGTGCACGAAACCACTTTTGCACTTGTATTCGTGTGAAAAAAACACTTTTTGCACTTGTGATAGTGTTGAAAAACCACTTTTCGCACTTGTGTTAGTGTTGAAAAACCACTTTCGCACTTGTGTTGGTGCAGGAAACCACTTTTGCACTTGTGTTCGTGTTGAAAAACCACTTTTTGCACTTGTGATAGTGTTGAAAAACCACTTTTCGCACTTGTGTTAGTGTTGAAAAACCACTTTTCGCACTTGTGTTCGTGTTGAAAAACCACCTTTCGCACTTGTGTTAGTGTTGAAAAACCACTTTTCGCACTTGTGTTGGTGCAGGAAACCACTTTTGCACTTGTGTTAGTGTTGAAAAACCACTTTTCGCACTTGTGTTAGTGTTGAAAAACCACTTTTCGCACTTGTGTTAGTGTTGAAAAACCACTTTTCGCACTTGTGTTAGTGTTGAAAAACCACTTTTCGCACTTGTGTTAGTGTTGAAAAACCACTTTTCGCACTTGTGTTGGTGCAGGAAACCACTTTTGCACTTGTATTAGTGTGGAAAAAACACTTTTTGCACTTGTAATAGTGTTGAAAAACCACTTTTCGCACTTGTGTTAGTGTTGAAAAACCACTTTTCGCACTTGTGTTAGTGTTGAAAAACCACTTTTCGCACTTATGTTAGTGTTGAAAAACCACTTTTCGCACTTGTGTTAGTGTTGAAAAACCACTTTTTGCACTTGTGTTGGTGCAGGAAACCACTTTTGCACTTGTATTAGTGTGGAAAAAACACTTTTTGCACTTGTGATAGTGTTGAAAAGCCACTTTTCGCACTTGTGTTAGTGTTGAAAAAACACTTTTTGCACTTGTGATAGTGTTGAAAAACCACTTTTCGCACTTGTGTTAGTGTTGAAAAACCACTTTTCGCACTTGTGTTGGTGCACGAAACCACTTTTGCACTTGTATTCGTGTGAAAAAAACACTTTTTGCACTTGTGATAGTGTTGAAAAACCACTTTTCGCACTTGTGTTAGTGTTGAAAAACCACTTTCGCACTTGTGTTGGTGCAGGAAACCACTTTTGCACTTGTGTTCGTGTTGAAAAACCACTTTTCGCACTTGTGTTAGTGTTGAAAAACCACTTTTCGCACTTGTGTTGGTGCAGGAAACCACTTTTTCACTTGTATTAGTGTGGAAAAACCACTTTTCGCACTTGTGTTAGTGTTGAAAAACCACTTTTCGCACTTGTGTTAGTGTTGAAAAACCACTTTTTGCACTTGTGTTAGTGTTGAAAAACCACTTTTCGCACTTGTGTTAGTGTTGAAAAACCACTTTTCGCACTTGTGTTAGTGTTGAAAAACCACTTTTCGCACTTGTGTTAGTGTTGAAAAACCACTTTTCGCACTTGTGTTAGTGTTGAAAAACCACTTTTCGCACTTGTGTTGGTGCAGGAAACCACTTTTGCACTTGTATTAGTGTGGAAAAAACACTTTTTGCACTTGTAATAGTGTTGAAAAACCACTTTTCGCACTTGTGTTAGTGTTGAAAAACCACTTTTCGCACTTGTGTTAGTGTTGAAAAACCACTTTTTGCACTTGTGATAGTGTTGAAAAACCACTTTTCGCACTTGTGTTAGTGTTGAAAAACCACTTTTCGCACTTGTGTTGGTGCAGGAAAACACTTTTGCACTTGTATTAGTGTGAAAAAAACACTTTTTGCACTTGTGATAGTGTTGAAAAACCACTTTTTGCACTTGTGTTAGTTTTGAAAAACCACTTTCGCACTTGTGTTGGTGCAGGAAACCACTTTTGCACTTGTGTTCGTGTTGAAAAATCACTTTTTGCACTTGTGATAGTGTTGAAAAACCACTTTTCGCACTTGTGTTAGTGTTGAAAAACCACTTTTCGCACTTGTGTTCGTGTTGAAAAACCACCTTTCGCACTTGTGATAGTGTTGAAAAACCACTTTTTGCACTTGTGTTAGTTTTGAAAAACCACTTTCGCACTTGTGTTGGTGCAGGAAACCACTTTTGCACTTGTGTTCGTGTTGAAAAACCACTTTTTGCACTTGTGATAGTGTTGAAAAACCACTTCGCACTTGTGTTAGTGTTGAAAAACCACTTTTCGCACTTGTGATAGTGTTGAAAAACCACCTTTCGCACTTGTGTTAGTGTTGAAAAACCACTTTTCGCACTTGTGTTGGTGCAGGAAACCACTTTTGCACTTGTGTTAGTGTTGAAAAACCACTTTTCGCACTTGTGTTAGTGTTGAAAAACCACTTTTCGCACTTGTGTTCGTGTTGAAAAACCACCTTTCGCACTTATGTTAGTGTTGAAAAACCACTTTTCGCACTTGTGTTGGTGCAGGAAACCACTTTTGCACTTGTGTTAGTGTTGAAAAACCACTTTTCGCACTTGTGTTAATGTTGAAAAACCACTTTTCGCACTTGTGTTCGTGTTGAAAAACCACCTTTCGCACTTGTGTTAGTGTTGAAAAACCACTTTTCGCACTTGTGTTGGTGCAGGAAACCACTTTTGCACTTGTGTTAGTGTTGAAAAACCACTTTTCGCACTTGTGTTAATGTTGAAAAACCACTTTTCGCACTTGTGTTAGTGTTGAAAAACCACTTTTCGCACTTGTGTTAGTGTTGAAAAACCACTTTTCGCACTTGTGTTAGTGTTGAAAAACCACTTTCGCACTTGTGTTGATGCAGGAAACCACTTTTTGCACTTGTGATAGTGTTGAAAAACCACTTTTCGCACTTGTGTTAGTGTTGAAAAACCACTTTCGCACTTGTGTTGGTGCAGGAAACCACTTTTTGCACTTGTGATAGTGTTGACAAACCACTTTTTGCACTTGTGATAGTGTTGAAAAACCACTTTGCACTTGTGTTAGTGTTGAAAAACCACTTTTCGCACTTGTGTTCGTGTTGAAAAACCACCTTTCGCACTTGTGTTAGTGTTGAAAAACCACTTTTCGCACTTGTGTTGGTGCAGGAAACCACTTTTGCACTTGTGTTAGTGTTGAAAAACCACTTTTCGCACTTGTGTTATTGTTGAAAAACCACTTTTCGCACTTGTGTTAGTGTTGAAAAACCACTTTTCGCACTTGTGTTAGTGTTGAAAAACCACTTTTCGCACTTGTGTTGGTGCAGGAAACCACTTCTGCACTTGTATTAGTGTGGAAAAAACACTTTTCGCACTTGTGTTAGTGTTGAAAAACCACTTTTCGCACTTGTGTTAATGTTGAAAAACCACTTTTCGCACTTGTGTTAGTGTTGAAAAACCACTTTTCGCACTTGTGTTAGTGTTGAAAAACCACTTTTCGCACTTGTAATAGTGTTGAAAAACCACTTTTCGCACTTGTGTTAGTGTTGAAAAACCACTTTTCGCACTTGTGTTAGTGTTGAAAAACCACTTTTTGCACTTGTGATAGTGTTGAAAAACTACTTTTCGCACTTGTGTTAGTGTTGAAAAACCACTTTTCGCACTTGTGTTGGTGCAGGAAAACACTTTTGCACTTGTATTAGTGTGAAAAAAACACTTTTTGCACTTGTGATAGTGTTGAAAAACCACTTTTTGCACTTGTGTTAGTTTTGAAAAACCACTTTCGCACTTGTGTTGGTGCAGGAAACCACTTTTGCACTTGTGTTCGTGTTGAAAAACCACTTTTTGCACTTGTGATAGTGTTGAAAAACCACTTTTCGCACTTGTGTTAGTGTTGAAAAACCACTTTTCGCACTTGTGTTCGTGTTGAAAAACCACCTTTCGCACTTGTGTTAGTGTTGAAAAACCACTTTCGCACTTATGTTGGTGCAGGAAACCACTTTTTGCACTTGTGATAGTGTTGAAAAACCACTTTTCGCACTTGTGTTAGTGTTGAAAAACCACTTTCGCACTTGTGTTGGTGCAGGAAACCACTTTTTGCACTTGTGATAGTGTTGACAAACCACTTTTTGCACTTGTGATAGTGTTGAAAAACCACTTCGCACTTGTGTTAGTGTTGAAAAACCACTTTTCGCACTTGTGTTCGTGTTGAAAAACCACCTTTCGCACTTGTGTTAGTGTTGAAAAACCACTTTTCGCACTTGTGTTGGTGCAGGAAACCACATTTGCACTTGTGTTAGTGTTGAAAAACCACTTTTCGCACTTGTGTTATTGTTGAAAAACCACTTTTCGCACTTGTGTTAGTGTTGAAAAACCACTTTTCGCACTTGTGTTAGTGTTGAAAAACCACTTTTCGCACTTGTGTTGGTGCAGGAAACCACTTCTGCACTTGTATTAGTGTGGAAAAAACACTTTTCGCACTTGTGTTAGTGTTGAAAAACCACGTTTCGCACTTGTGTTGGTGCAGGAAACCACTTTTGCACTTGTGTTGGTGTTGAAAAACCACTTTTCGCACTTATGTTAGTGTTGAAAAACCACTTTTCGCACTTGTGTTAGTGTTGAAAAACCACTTTTCGCCCTTGTGATAGTGTTGAAAAGCCACTTTTCGCACTTGTGTTAGTGTTGAAAAACCACTTTTTGCACTTGTGATAGTGTTGAAAAACCACTTTTCGCACTTGTGTTAGTGTTGAAAAACCACTTTTCCCACTTGTGTTGGTGCAGGAAACCACTTTTGCACTTGTATTAGTGTGAAAAAAGCACTTTTTGCACTTGTGATAGTGTTGAAAAACCACTTTTCGCACTTGTGTTAGTGTTGAAAAACCACTTTCGCACTTGTGTTGGTGCAGGAAACCACTTTTGCACTTGTATTAGTGTGGAAAAACCACTTTTTGCACTTATGATAGTGTTGAAAAACCACTTTTCGCACTTGTGTTAGTGTTGAAAAACCACTTTTCGCACTTGTGCTCGTGTTGAAAAACCACCTTTCGCACTTGTGTTAGTGTTGAAAAACCACTTTTCGCACTTGTGTTTTTGCAGGAAACCACTTTTGCACTTGTATTAGTGTGGAAAAAACACTTTTTGCACTTGTGATAGTGTTGAAAAACCACTTTTCGCACTTGTGTTAGTGTTGAAAAACCACTTTTCGCACTTGTGTTAGTGTTGAAAAACCACTTTTCGCACTTGTGTTGGTGCAGGAAACCACTTTTGCACTTGTATTAGTGTGGAAAAAACACTTTTTACACTTGTAATAGTGTTGAAAAACCACTTTTCGCACTTGTGTTAGTGTTGAAAAACCACTTTTCGCACTTGTGTTAGTGTTGAAAAACCACTTTTTGCACTTGTGATAGTGTTGAAAAACCACTTTTCGCACTTGTGTTAGTGTTGAAAAACCACTTTTCGCACTTGTGTTGGTGCAGGAAACCACTTTTGCACTTGTATTAGTGTGGAAAAACCACTTTTCGCACTTGTGTTGGTGTTGAAAAACCACTTTTCGCACTTGTGTTAGTGTTGAAAAACCACTTTTCGCACTTGTGTTGGTGCAGGAAACCACTTTTTCACTTGTATTAGTGTGGAAAAACAACTTTTCGCACTTGTGTTAGTGTTGAAAAACCACTTTTCGCACTTGTGTTAGTGTTGAAAAACCACTTTTTGCACTTGTGTTGGTGCAGGAAACCACTTTTGCACTTGTATTAGTGTGGAAAAAACACTTTTTACACTTGTAATAGTGTTGAAAAACCACTTTTCGCACTTGTGTTGGTGCAGGAAACCACTTTTTCACTTGTATTAGTGTGGAAAAACCACTTTTCGCACTTGTGTTAGTGTGGAAAAAACACTTTTTGCACTTGTAATAGTGTTGAAAAACCACTTTTCGCACTTGTGTTAGTGTTGAAAAACCACTTTTCGCACTTGTGTTAGTGTTGAAAAACCACTTTTTGCACTTGTGATAGTGTTGAAAAACCACTTTTCGCACTTGTGTTAGTGTTGAAAAACCACTTTTCGCACTTGTGTTGGTGCAGGAAACCACTTTTGCACTTGTATTAGTGTGGAAAAAATACTTTTTGCACTTGTGATAGTGTTGAAAAACCACTTTTTGCACTTGTGTTAGTGTTGAAAAACCACTTTTCGCACTTGTGTTAGTGTTGAAAAACCACTTTTCGCACTTGTGTTGGTGCAGGAAACCACTTTTGCACTTGTGTTAGTGTTGAAAAACCACTTTTCGCACTTGTGTTAGTGTTGAAAAACCACTTTTCGCACTTGTGTTAGTGTTGAAAAACCACTTTTCGCACTTGTGTTGGTGCAGGAAACCACTTTTGCACTTGTATTAGTGTGGAAAAAACACTTTTTGCACTTGTGATAGTGTTGAAAAACCACTTTTCGCACTTGTGTTAGTGTTGAAAAACCACTTTTCGCACTTGTGTTAGTGTTGAAAAACCACTTTTTGCACTTGTGATAGTGTTGAAAACCCACTTTTCGCACTTGTGTTAGTGTTGAAAAACCACTTTTCGCACTTGTGTTGATGCAGGAAACCACTTTTGCACTTGTATTAGTGTGGAAAACCACTTTTCGAACTTGTGTTAGTGTTGAAAAACCACTTTTTGCACTTGTGATAGTGTTGTAAAACCACTTTTCGCACTTGTGTTAGTGTTGAAAAACCACTTTTCGCACTTGTGTTGGTGCAGGAAACCACTTTTGCACTTGTATTAGTGTGGAAATACCACTTTTCGCACTTGTGTTAGTGTTGAAAAACCACTTTTTGCACTTGTGATAGTGTTGAAAAACCACTTTTCACACTTGTGTTCGTGTTGAAAAACCACTTTTCGCACTTGTGTTGGTGCAGGAAACCACTTTTGCACTTGTATTAGTGTGGAAAAACCACTTTTCGCACTTGTGTTAGTGTTGAAAAACCACTTTTCGCACTTGTGTTAGTGTTGAAAAACCACTTTTCGCACTTGTGTTGGTGCAGCAAACCACATTTGCACTTGTATTAGTGTGGAAAAAATACTTTTTGCACTTGTGATAGTGTTGAAAAACCACTTTTCGCACTTGTGTTGGTGCAGGAAACCACTTTTGCACTTGTATTAGTGTTGAAAAACCACTTTTCGCACTTGTGTTAGTGTTGAAAAACCACTTTTCGCACTTGTGTTGGTGCAGGAAACCACTTTTGCACTTGTATTAGTGTGGAAAAAATACTTTCTGCACTTGTGATAGTGTTGAAAAACCACTTTTCGCACTTGTGTTAGTGTTGAAAAACCACTTTTCGCACTTGTGTTAGTGTTGAAAAACCACTTTTCGCACTTGTGTTGGTGCAGGAAACCACTTTTTCACTTGTGTTAGTGTTGAAAAACCACTTTTCGCACTTGTGTTAGTGTTGAAAAACCACTTTTCGCACTTGTGTTAGTGTTGAAAAACCACTTTTCGCACTTGTGTTGGTGCAGGAAACCACTTTTGCACTTGTGTTAGTGTTGAAAAAACACTTTTCGCAATTGTGTTGGTGCAGAAAAACACTTTTCGCACTTGTGTTAGTGTTGAAAAACCACTTTTCGCACTTGTGTTGGTGCAGGAAACCACTTTTGCACTTGTATTAGTGTGGAAAAAACACTTTTTGCACCTGTGATAGTGTTGAAAAACCACTTTTCGCACTTGTGTTAGTGTTGAAAAACCACTTTTCGCACTTGTGTTGGTGCAGGAAACCTCTTTTTCACTTGTATTAGTGTGGAAAAACCACTTTTCGCACTTTTGTTAGTGTTGAAAAACCACTTTTCGCACTTGTGTTAGTGTTGAAAAACCACTTTTCGCACTTGTCTTGGTGCAGGAAACCACTTTTGCACTTGTGTTAGTGTTGAAAAACCACTTTTCGCACTTATGTTAGTGTTGAAAAACCACTTTTCGCACTTGTGTTAGTGTTGAAAAACCACTTTTTGCACTTGTGTTGGTGCAGGAAACCACTTTTGCACTTGTATTAGTGTGGAAAAAACACTTTTTGCACTTGTGATAGTGTTGAAAAGCCACTTTTCGCACTTGTGTTAGTGTTGAAAAAACACTTTTTGCACTTGTGATAGTGTTGAAAAACCACTTTTCGCACTTGTGTTAGTGTTGAAAAACCACTTTTCGCATTTGTGTTGGTGCAGGAAACCACTTTTGCACTTGTATTCGTGTGAAAAAAACACTTTTTGCACTTGTGATAGTGTTGAAAAACCACTTTTCGCACTTGTGTTAGTGTTGAAAAACCACTTTCGCACTTGTGTTGTTGCAGGAAACCACTTTTGCACTTGTGTTCGTGTTGAAAAACCACTTTTTGCACTTGTGATAGTGTTGAAAAACCACTTTTCGCACTTGTGTTAGTGTTGAAAAACCACTTTTCGCACTTGTGTTCGTGTTGAAAAACCACCTTTCGCACTTGTGTTAGTGTTGAAAAACCACTTTTCGCACTTGTGTTGGTGCAGCAAACCACTTTTGCACTTGTGTTAGTGTTGAAAAACCACTTTTCGCACTTGTGTTAGTGTTGAAAAACCACTTTTCGCACTTGTGTTAGTGTTGAAAAACCACTTTTCGCACTTGTGTTAGTGTTGAAAAAACACTTTTCGCACTTGTGTTGGTGCAGGACACCACTTTTGCACTTGTATTAGTGTGAAAAAAACACTTTTTGCACTTGTGATAGTGTTGAAAAACCACTTTTTGCACTTGTGTTAGTGTTGAAAAACCACTTTCGCACTTGTGTTGGTGCAGGAAACCACTTTTTGCACTTGTGATAGTGTTGAAAAACCACTTTTTGCACTTGTGATAGTGTTGAAAAACCACTTTTCGCACTTGTGTTGGTGCAGGAAACCACTTCTGCACTTGTATTAGTGTGGAAAAAACACTTTTCGCACTTGTGTTAGTGTTGAAAAACCACTTTTCGCACTTGTGTTGGTGCAGGAAACCACTTTTGCACTTGTGTTAGTGTTGAAAAACCACTTTTCGCACTTATGTTAGTGTTGAAAAACCACTTTTCGCACTTGTGTTAGTGTTGAAAAACCACTTTTCACCCTTGTGATAGTGTTGAAAAACCACTTTTCGCACTTGTGTTAGTGTTGAAAAACCACTTTTCGCACTTGTGTTGGTGCAGGAAACCACTTTTGCACTTGTATTAGTGTGGAAAAACCACTTTTCGCACTTGTGTTAGTGTTGAAAAACCACTTTTCGCACTTGTGTTGGTGTTGAAAAACCACTTTTCGCACTTGTGTTAGTGTTGAAAAACCACTTTTCGCACTTGTGTTGGTGCAGGAAACCACTTTTTCACTTGTATTAGTGTGGAAAAACCACTTTTCGCACTTGTGTTAGTGTTGAAAAACCACTTTTCGCACTTGTGTTAGTGTTGAAAAACCACTTTTTGCACTTGTGTTGGTGCAGGAAACCACTTTTGCACTTGTATTAGTGTGGAAAAAACACTTTTTGCACTTGTAATAGTGTTGAAAAACCACTTTTCGCACTTGTGTTAGTGTTGAAAAACCACTTTTCGCACTTGTGTTCGTGTTGAAAAACCACTTTTTGCACTTGTGATAGTGTTGAAAAACCACTTTTCGCACTTGTGTTAGTGTTGAAAAAACCACTTTTCGCACTTGTGTTGGTGCAGGAAACCACTTTTGCACTTGTATTAGTGTGGAAAAAATACTTTTTGCACTTGTGATAGTGTTGAAAAACCACTTTTTGCACTTGTGTTAGTGTTGAAAAACCACTTTTCGCACTTGTGTTAGTGTTGAAAAACCACTTTTCGCACTTGTGTTGGTGCAGGAAACCACTTTTGCACTTGTGTTAGTGTTGAAAAACCACTTTTCGCACTTGTGTTAGTGTTGAAAAACCACTTTTCGCACTTGTGTTAGTGTTGAAAAACCACTTTTCGCACTTGTGTTGGTGCAGGAAACCACTTTTGCACTTGTATTAGTGTGGAAAAAACACTTTTTGCACTTGTGATAGTGTTGAAAAACCACTTTTCGCACTTGTGTTAGTGTTGAAAAACCACTTTTCGCACTTGTATTAGTGTTGAAAAACCACTTTTTGCACTTGTGATAGTGTTGAAAACCCACTTTTCGCACTTGTGTTAGTGTTGAAAAACCACTTTTCGCACTTGTGTTGATGCAGGAAACCACTTTTGCACTTGTATTAGTGTGGAAAACCACTTTTCGAACTTGTGTTAGTGTTGAAAAACCACTTTTCGCACTTGTGTTAGTGTTGAAAAACCACTTTTCGCACTTGTGTTGGTGCAGGAAACCACTTTTGCACTTGTATTAGTGTGGAAAAAATACTTTTTGCACTTGTGATAGTGTTGAAAAACCACTTTTTGCACTTGTGTTAGTGTTGAAAAACCACTTTTCGCACTTGTGTTAGTGTTGAAAAACCACTTTTCGCACTTGTGTTGGTGCAGGAAACCACTTTTGCACTTGTGTTAGTGTTGAAAAACCACTTTTCGCACTTGTGTTAGTGTTGAAAAACCACTTTTCGCACTTGTGTTAGTGTTGAAAAACCACTTTTCGCACTTGTGTTGGTGCAGGAAACCACTTTTGCACTTGTATTAGTGTGGAAAAAACACTTTTTGCACTTGTGATAGTGTTGAAAAACCACTTTTCGCACTTGTGTTAGTGTTGAAAAACCACTTTTCGCACTTGTATTAGTGTTGAAAAACCACTTTTTGCACTTGTGATAGTGTTGAAAACCCACTTTTCGCACTTGTGTTAGTGTTGAAAAACCACTTTTCGCACTTGTGTTGATGCAGGAAACCACTTTTGCACTTGTATTAGTGTGGAAAACCACTTTTCGAACTTGTGTTAGTGTTGAAAAACCACTTTTTGCACTTGTGATAGTGTTGAAAAACCACTTTTCGCACTTGTGTTAGTGTTGAAAAACCACTTTTCGCACTTGTGTTGGTGCAGGAAACCACTTTTGCACTTGTATTAGTGTGGAAAAACCACTTTTCGCACTTGTGTTAGTGTTGAAAAACCACTTTTTGCACTTGTGATAGTGTTGAAAAACCACTTTTCACACTTGTGTTCGTGTTGAAAAACCACTTTTCGCACTTGTGTTGGTGCAGGAAACCACTTTTGCACTTGTATTAGTGTGGAAAAACCACTTTTCGCACTTGTGTTAGTGTTGAAAAACCACTTTTCGCACTTGTGTTAGTGTTGAAAAACCACTTTTCGCACTTGTGTTGGTGCAGGAAACCACTTTTTCACTTGTGTTAGTGTTGAAAAACCACTTTTCGCACTTGTGTTAGTGTTGAAAAACCACTTTTCGCACTTGTGTTAGTGTTGAAAAACCACTTTTTGCACTTGTGTTGGTGCAGGAAACCACTTTTGCACTTGTGTTAGTGTTGAAAAAACACTTTTCGCACTTGTGTTGGTGCAGAAAAACACTTTTCGCACTTGTGTTAGTGTTGAAAAACCACTTTTCGCACTTGTGTTGGTGCAGGAAACCACTTTTGCACTTGTATTAGTGTGGAAAAAACACTTTTTGCACCTGTGATAGTGTTGAAAAACCACTTTTCGCACTTGTGTTAGTGTTGAAAAACCACTTTTCGCACTTGTGTTGGTGCAGGAAACCTCTTTTTCACTTGTATTAGTGTGGAAAAACCACTTTTCGCACTTTTGTTAGTGTTGAAAAACCACTTTTCGCACTTGTGTTAGTGTTGAAAAACCACTTTTCGCACTTGTCTTGGTGCAGGAAACCACTTTTGCACTTGTGTTAGTGTTGAAAAACCACTTTTCGCACTTATGTTAGTGTTGAAAAACCACTTTTCGCACTTGTGTTAGTGTTGAAAAACCACTTTTTGCACTTGTGTTGGTGCAGGAAACCACTTTTGCACTTGTATTAGTGTGGAAAAAACACTTTTTGCACTTGTGATAGTGTTGAAAAGCCACTTTTCGCACTTGTGTTAGTGTTGAAAAAACACTTTTTGCACTTGTGATAGTGTTGAAAAACCACTTTTCGCACTTGTGTTAGTGTTGAAAAACCACTTTTCGCATTTGTGTTGGTGCAGGAAACCACTTTTGCACTTGTATTCGTGTGAAAAAAACACTTTTTGCACTTGTGATAGTGTTGAAAAACCACTTTTCGCACTTGTGTTAGTGTTGAAAAACCACTTTCGCACTTGTGTTGGTGCAGGAAACCACTTTTGCACTTGTGTTCGTGTTGAAAAACCACTTTTTGCACTTGTGATAGTGTTGAAAAACCACTTTTCGCACTTGTGTTAGTGTTGAAAAACCACTTTTCGCACTTGTGTTCGTGTTGAAAAACCACCTTTCGCACTTGTGTTAGTGTTGAAAAACCACTTTTCGCACTTGTGTTGGTGCAGGAAACCACTTTTGCACTTGTGTTAGTGTTGAAAAACCACTTTTCGCACTTGTGTTAGTGTTGAAAAACCACTTTTCGCACTTGTGTTAGTGTTGAAAAACCACTTTTCGCACTTGTGTTAGTGTTGAAAAAAAAATTTTTGCACTTGTGTTGGTGCAGGAAACCACTTTTGCACTTGTATTAGTGTGGAAAAAACACTTTTTGCACTTGTGATAGTGTTGAAAAACCACTTTTCGCACTTGTGTTGGTGCAGGAAACCACTTTTGCACTTGTATTAGTGTTGAAAAACCACTTTTCGCACTTGTGTTAGTGTTGAAAAACCACTTTTCGCACTTGTGTTGGTGCAGGAAACCACTTTTGCACTTGTATTAGTGTGGAAAAAATACTTTCTGCACTTGTGATAGTGTTGAAAAACCACTTTTCGCACTTGTGTTAGTGTTGAAAAACCACTTTTCGCACTTGTGTTAGTGTTGAAAAACCACTTTTCGCACTTGTGTTGGTGCAGGAAACCACTTTTTCACTTGTGTTAGTGTTGAAAAACCACTTTTCGCACTTGTGTTAGTGTTGAAAAACCACTTTTCGCACTTGTGTTAGTGTTGAAAAACCACTTTTCGCACTTGTGTTGGTGCAGGAAACCACTTTTGCACTTGTGTTAGTGTTGAAAAAACACTTTTCGCACTTGTGTTGGTGCAGAAAAACACTTTTCGCACTTGTGTTAGTGTTGAAAAACCACTTTTCGCACTTGTGTTGGTGCAGGAAACCACTTTTGCACTTGTATTAGTGTGGAAAAAACACTTTTTGCACCTGTGATAGTGTTGAAAAACCACTTTTCGCACTTGTGTTAGTGTTGAAAAACCACTTTTCGCACTTGTGTTGGTGCAGGAAACCTCTTTTTCACTTGTATTAGTGTGGAAAAACCACTTTTCGCACTTTTGTTAGTGTTGAAAAACCACTTTTCGCACTTGTGTTAGTGTTGAAAAACCACTTTTCGCACTTGTCTTGGTGCAGGAAACCACTTTTGCACTTGTGTTAGTGTTGAAAAACCACTTTTCGCACTTATGTTAGTGTTGAAAAACCACTTTTCGCACTTGTGTTAGTGTTGAAAAACCACTTTTTGCACTTGTGTTGGTGCAGGAATCCACTTTTGCACTTGTATTAGTGTGGAAAAAACACTTTTTGCACTTGTGATAGTGTTGAAAAGCCACTTTTCGCACTTGTGTTAGTGTTGAAAAAACACTTTTTGCACTTGTGATAGTGTTGAAAAACCACTTTTCGCACTTGTGTTAGTGTTGAAAAACCACTTTTCGCATTTGTGTTGGTGCAGGAAACCACTTTTGCACTTGTATTCGTGTGAAAAAAACACTTTTTGCACTTGTGATAATGTTGAAAAACCACTTTTCGCACTTGTGTTAGTGTTGAAAAACCACTTTCGCACTTGTGTTGGTGCAGGAAACCACTTTTGCACTTGTGTTCGTGTTGAAAAACCACTTTTTGCACTTGTGATAGTGTTGAAAAACCACTTTTCGCACTTGTGTTAGTGTTGAAAAACCACTTTTCGCACTTGTGTTCGTGTTGAAAAACCACCTTTCGCACTTGTGTTAGTGTTGAAAAACCACTTTTCGCACTTGTGTTGGTGCAGGAAACCACTTTTGCACTTGTGTTAGTGTTGAAAAACCACTTTTCGCACTTGTGTTAGTGTTGAAAAACCACTTTTCGCACTTGTGTTAGTGTTGAAAAACCACTTTTTGCACTTGTGTTAGTGTTGAAAAAACACTTTTCGCACTTGTGTTGGTGCAGGACACCACTTTTGCACTTGTATTAGTGTGAAAAAAACACTTTTTGCACTTGTGATAGTGTTGAAAAACCACTTTTCGCACTTGTGTTAGTGTTGAAAAACCACTTTCGCACTTGTGTTGGTGCAGGAAACCACTTTTTGCACTTGTGATAGTGTTGAAAAACCACTTTTTGCACTTGTGATAGTGTTGAAAAACCACTTTTCGCACTTGTGTTGGTGCAGGAAACCACTTCTGCACTTGTATTAGTGTGGAAAAAACACTTTTCGCACTTGTGTTAGTGTTGAAAAACCACTTTTCGCACTTGTGTTGGTGCAGGAAACCACTTTTGCACTTGTGTTAGTGTTGAAAAACCACTTTTCGCACTTATGTTAGTGTTGAAAAACCACTTTTCGCACTTGTGTTAGTGTTGAAAAACCACTTTTCACCCTTGTGATAGTGTTGAAAAACCACTTTTCGCACTTGTGTTAGTGTTGAAAAACCACTTTTCGCACTTGTGTTGGTGCAGGAAACCACTTTTGCACTTGTATTAGTGTGGAAAAACCACTTTTCGCACTTGTGTTAGTGTTGAAAAACCACTTTTCGCACTTGTGTTGGTGTTGAAAAACCACTTTTCGCACTTGTGTTAGTGTTGAAAAACCACTTTTCGCACTTGTGTTGGTGCAGGAAACCACTTTTTCACTTGTATTAGTGTGGAAAAACCACTTTTCGCACTTGTGTTAGTGTTGAAAAACCACTTTTCGCACTTGTGTTAGTGTTGAAAAACCACTTTTTGCACTTGTGTTGGTGCAGGAAACCACTTTTGCACTTGTATTAGTGTGGAAAAAACACTTTTTGCACTTGTAATAGTGTTGAAAAACCACTTTTCGCACTTGTGTTAGTGTTGAAAAACCACTTTTCGCACTTGTGTTCGTGTTGAAAAACCACTTTTTGCACTTGTGATAGTGT
>NW_027618400.1:70000-74056 GCF_964187855.1 Myxine glutinosa | reverse complement strand
CCACCCCTCCTCTCACCTCTCTCTATCCCCCCACCCACCCACCCTCCTCTCACTCTCTCTATCCCCCCACCCACCCACCCTCCTCTCACTCTCTCTATCCCCCCCACCCCACACCACCCACCACTCACTCACACACCCCACCCACCCACCCCACACACCACTCACTCCCCCACCCACCACCCTCACACACTCTCACTCCCCCCCCACCCACCCACCCTCACACTCACCCACCCACCCCCCACCACACTCACTCTCTATCCCCCACCCACCCACCCTCCTCTCACTCTCTCTATCCCCCACCCACCCACCTCCTCTCACTCTCTCTATCCCCACCCACCCACCCTCCTCTCACTCTCTCTATCCCCCACCCACCCACCCTCCTCTCACTCTCTCTATCCCCCACCCACCCACCCTCCTCTCACTCTCCCCACCCCTCTCTCCCTCACTCACCCCCACCCACCCACCCTCCTCTCACTCTCTCTATCCCCACCCCCACCCACCCTCCTCTCACTTCTCTCTATCCCCCCACCCACCCACCCTCCTCTCACTCTCTCTATCCCCCACCCACCCACCCTCCTCTCACTTTCTCTATCCCCCACCCACCCACCCTCCTCTCACTTTCTCTATCCCCCACCACCCACCCTCCTCTCACTTTCTCTATCCCCCACCCACCCACCCTCCTCTCACTTTCTCTATCCCCCACCCACCCACCCTCCTCTCACTTTCTCTATCCCCCACCCACCCACCCTCCTCTCACTTTCTCTATCCCCCACCCACCCACCCTCCTCTCACTTTCTCTATCCCCCACCACCCACCCTCCTCTCACTTTCTCTATCCCCCACCCACCCACCCTCCTCTCACTTTCTCTATCCCCCACCCACCCACCCCTCCTCTCACTTTCTCTATCCCCCACCCACCCACCCTCCTCTCACTTTCTCTATCCCCCACCCACCCACCCTCCTCTCACTTTCTCTATCCCCCACCCACCCACCCTCCTCACTTTCTCTATCCCCCACCCACCCACCCTCCTCTCACTTTCTCTATCCCCCACCCACCCACCCTCCTCTCACTCTCTCTATCCCCCACCCACCCACCCTCCTCTCACTCTCTCTAGCCCCCACCCACCCACCCTCCTCTCACTCTCTCTAGCCCCCACCCACCCACCCTCCTCTCACTCTCTCTAGCCCCCACCCACCCACCCTCCTCTCACTCTCTCTAGCCCCCACCCACCCCACCCTCCTCTCACTCTCTCTAGCCCCCACCCACCCACCCTCCTCTCACTCTCTCTAGCCCCCACCCACCCACCCTCCTCTCACTCTCTCTAGCCCCCACCCACCCACCCTCCTCTCACTCTCTCTAGCCCCCACCCACCCACCCTCCTCTCACTCTCTCTAGCCCCCACCCACCCACCCTCCTCTCACTCTCTCTAGCCCCCACCCACCCACCCTCCTCTCACTCTCTCTATCCCCCACCCGCCCACCCTCCTCTCACTCTCTCTATCCCCCACCCGCCCACCCTCCTCTCACTCTCTCTATCCCCCACCCGCCCACCCTCCTCTCACTCTCTCTATCCCCCACCCGCCCACCCTCCTCTCACTCTCTCTATCCCCCACCGCCCACCCTCCTCTCACTCTCTCTATCCCCCACCCGCCCACCCTCCTCTCACTCTCTCTATCCCCCACCCACCCACCCTCCTCTCACTCTCTCTATCCCCACCCACCCACCCTCCTCTCACTCTCTCTATCCCCCACCCACCCACCCTCCTCTCACTCTCTATCCCCCACCCACCACCCTCCTCTCACTCTCTCTATCCCCCACCCACCCACCCTCCTCTCACTCTCTCTATCCCCCACCCACCCACCCTCCTCTCACTCTCTCTATCCCCCACCCACCCACCCTCCTCTCACTCTCTCTATCCCCCACCCACCCACCCTCCTCTCACTCTCTCTATCCCCCACCCACCCACCCTCCTCTCACTCTCTCTATCCCCCACCCACCCTCCTCTCACTCTCCCTATCCCCCACCACCCTCCTCTCACTCTCCCTATCCCCCACCCACCCACCCTCCTCTCACTCTCCCTATCCCCCACCCACCCACCCTCCTCTCACTCTCCCTATCCCCCCACCCACCCACCCTCCTCTCACTCTCTCTATCCCCCACCCACCCACCCTCCTCTCACCCTCCTCTCACTCTCTCTATCCCCCACCCACCCACCCTCCTCTCACTCTCTCTATACCCCACCCACCCACCCTCCTCTCTCTCTCTCTCTCTCTCTCTCTCTCCCATTCTCCCACCCATATCAAGCCAATGAAGCCTTTGTCACCCCTGTGTGAAGTGGGGCCATCGCCGTGAAATATAAAACACACAGGAAATGGTACATTGTGCCGAGGCGCGGCGGTGATGGTCATGGTTAACCCTCGGCCAGGCAAAGATCCCCGGAGGGTTAAACAGTAGATTGCTCGACAAGTGGCTCAGCATTCAACAACCACACAATAACTCCATCAAAACCGATGATAAGGAACAGCTGGCTTGGCACGCGCTCGCTAGTGTGCTTGGTAACTGAACACACCCTGAGTTTCCTCCCGCTCTAATTCGTGATAAACCGCAGTATTGACTGTTTGAAAAGGTAATCATGTGGGTGTGTTTGACTGTTTGTGGTTTACAATATTTTTAGCTCGCCTGGAACATAATTCCCCAAAATAGGTATTTGAATTTCACCAAAATCATTTCACCAAATGCCCGCAGTTTATATAACGACCTGAAAGGCAAATGAGGTGAGTCAAGTAAAAGTGAAAGCTTGAGGTTGGTTTTAGCAGAGGTTGGTTTTATCAGAGGTTGGTTTGAACGGTTTAAACGATGCACTAACCTCCATTACATCAATGTGACAAGAAAAACAACAACACACAAAGCACCAGCTGCTGGTTCAGTGTTTTTTTTGTGCCAATGCACCACAAACACCACCATCACTTCAGCAGGTAGAGGAGGAAGAGGCAGACGACTCACTGCTCTCCTCCCCTACCTCCATGTGACTCATTCACCTCATTACACCTCCTCAAGTCATCTCTCGATCCATCACTGGTGAGTGTGAAACGACTGTACATGCTTTTGATACTGTACCTTCATTTTATTTTATTCATTGTTAAAAATATCTTGTACAACTTGTCTAAGAGGGCACCAACATTTCCAGAAAAGCAACCCACACATACAGTGCCCTTATTCACCGTTCATTAATGTTTCAGCAGCATATTTTTTTCAATAAAATGTTTGTTTACTGTAACTTCAGCACAGGAACTTCACTTACCCTTATGAAAGTTACATGAGGGCAAATGCAACCAAAGGTACAGCTGCCTGTCTCTTTGTATTCATCTTTACCCTCTTACTGGTGTCTCCCTTGTATGTGACTCCATCGCTGTGTCCAGTGATCCGTCGTTCAGCTCTTCCACGAGGCTCGATCTCTGAATGGATAAGGATCATTAGAATTTATAAAACGCCCTGTTTGTCTGAGCACACGGGAGCACATGTACGAAAACATCTGATACCGAAAGCAAGGCGCAGGAAAACTGCACAAGAACGCACGAGAGCACGTGCAAGGAGGAGCCCACGTGCGTGCGGGTCCAGATCGACCGATCAGACCCGTTCGTACAGAGTCTGTCTGGAAAGCGCCGCTTGGAGCCGTGAAGCTCAGGAAATCCCGCCCGGTTCGCTCGCCCCACCCGGGGACTCCCACGAAGCCTCCCCGAACCTTGAGCTCCCCGCCATCGTACATCGGACGAGCTTCTCGTTCTGCGTCCCGTCTTGCTCGGACGAAACCGAGTTGGTTGAAGCAGAACATTCCCCGTTCGCTTACAAATATATCTAAACGTGCGCACGGTGCCCATGTAAAGCCTTCGGGTTCCAAATAACCCAGTGTGAACAGGGAACCCACGCACGGTGCGCCAAGGTGCAACCCACGCTCACCGAAGACCCTCTGCGTGCGAAAGGAGAACCTGCGCACGGTGTATGCAAAGGTCCAACCCACACCGTCCGAAAACCCCTTCGTGTGAACGGGGAACCCACG
>NW_027618400.1:25000-67500 GCF_964187855.1 Myxine glutinosa | reverse complement strand
AATATTTAACACCATACACCACATTAATATCTACCCTACAAGAGTTACACTTCACACAAAGCACAATAGAGAGGCAAGGGGGCCAAACTCAAGTTGGGGGAAGCGTTGACAGGAAGGAAACGGGCCGAGACCTAGAGCGGCGGGTACTCCTCCGGTGTCGAGAACAACAGTCATATGCGTAATGACCCCTTTCACCACACTGGTAACATCGATCGTTCGGGTCGAAAGGCCTGCGGACCAAAGGGCGTCTGAAACGAGGCCGCCGCGACATGCCATTCGACATCTCGACGCACACACGCGATCCGCAAATTAACCTTCCATCAAGGGCTCTGACCGAATCTTCAGCATCTCGTGGCTCTTCAAACTCAACAACTGCAAATCCAGGTGGGTTTCGAGCAACCCATACGTTGCGGAGTGGTCCGTAATGTTCGAAGACCCTCCCTAGCTCGGCTTTCGCTGCTCCATTGCCCAGGTTTCCCACATATACCTTAGCATTAGCGTTCCTGCTGAATCGCGACATGGCGGGAGCGGTCCCTGAGGAGCACGGCACCTGAGGTTGGCTTGACGGGAGGCTCGGGTGGACTTCAGCTGACGCAACGTCACCGTCGGGACCTGGAGTCGAGGCGCTAGGCTCCTCGGGCCAGAGTGAAGATATGTCTGACTCCGCCACTCTCTCCGCCGGTTTACTCTGGGATCTAGTGACCACCCCACAGGTCAGAGTCAATGACTCCTCCCGGGCCATGGCATCATTGCCAATCAGCAAGGAGACCCCGGGTATCGGGTAGTAGGGTACCACCACACAGGTCATTGGACCCGAAAAAATGTCACTCCGGACCTCGAGGAGGGCAAGGGGATACCAGCCAAGAACCTGGTCAATGCCCCGAAGGAGGGTATACTCGCCGGTATAACGCATCTGAGAGGCCGGAACTACCCCCGCCCGGAGAACACACCGTGTTGCCCCAGTATCCCGAAGGTATTGGGCCTCAAACTTCAGCATCGAATCAGGGCCACCCACTAAGGCTGTCCCTGAATAATCCTGATACAGTGGATGAATGGAATTAGCCTCGGTGGCAGTGACCTCTGTCACCGATGCCACCGTCGTGTGCGAGGGCCCAGTTGATGAGCTCCACTGATCTCCCTCCGACTTAACAGGAGGGTTGCCTCGGTAGGCCGGACTAGCAGGATTAGAGAAGCAGCGGTTTTCACCGTGCCCCACGCGTTTGCAGAAATCGCACCAGGGCCCTGCCCTGGTCTGCGGCTCGCGACCGCCACCAGTGGAGGACATCGGAGAACCCTTCCCCTCGATCCAGCCGCCGGGCAGACGGGGGGCGGTCTTGATCGCAGGATCCTCCGTCTTACGACGCGACTGCGTGACTTGCAACATTTTGCACGCCAAAACACGTTTATCAATAAGGTTGACGCAGTCTGACAAGGAAACAGTGTCTTTGTCGACAAGAAACAATGCTAAGTCAGGCGGAAGCTGTTGATCGATACGGTAACGCACCAGGAGTTCCGCAACCGCTTGAGGTAACTCAACCTTGCTCCCCTTGAACCATCTCTGCAGCTGTTCCAACAAGGCCCACGAATGTTCCTCATAGGTTTGACTGGACTGACGAGTCCAGCTGAAAAAATTTCTCCTATAAATACACGCAGACACCGCATAGGCGTTCAAAATCTCGGCCTTCAATGCCCTGTATTGGTTTGCGTCCTCGGTTGCCATCCTCGCATATACCTCCCTCGCCTTCTCAGATAGATGGCTCACGAGATGGCCGACCCACAAGCTCTCATCAATGCCACCGGCAGCCAACAACTTCTCCGCCATCTCCAGATACGCTTCTGGCTTCGTGTCTCCCGTCCAGTCCGGCAAACGAACATGCACAGTTTCCGGGACTCTTGCAGCAGACCTCTCTGCCCGCGGTCGTTCAGTCAACATTCGCCACTCATGCTCTCTGACGCGTTCAGCTTCTGCGGCCGCATGCTCTCTCTCACGCTCTCTCTCTGCTATGTCATTCTCCCTGTTATACATGTCGAGTTGTTGAACCGGAGTCAGCCCGGTCCAGAAGGTCGAACGCATGCATTTAGTCATGATGGAATCGCTTCCTAACATCTCGGGTTGAGTGGCTGGGTCAAGGCTGATTGCGTCGCTCGCATCGCCACCCACGCGACTGTCAACATGATCAGGTTGAACTCTCACTTCTCTGGTCGACATAGCTTGGCTACGAGTTATCATAAGACAAGGCACAAAACACAACGCTCAAACACCACGCTCTGTTGGGGAAATACGACACGAACTACACACTATCACCACCGCCCATCAAATTGCCAATGAGAAAAATACCACTTCCAAATACTCACGTTTTTTTTTTTTTTGTGTCGGTTGTTTGGAGGGATCCGAGGCTATTCACTTATTCGGCAGTGAAGCACCACCCAAGACAACGTCCTACGGCGAGAAAGTTCCTCCAAGACGGCGCCCGCTGGCGAGAAGGCTCCTCCAAGATGGCGTCCGCTGGTGAGAAGGCTCCTCCAAGACGGCGTCCGCTGGTGAGAAGGCTCCTCCAAGACGGCGTCCGCTGGTGAGCCGATGCAGAGACGATGCAGATGCAGAATTCCCGTCTCAATTCGAATGTCTCTTACTTGAATGATCCGAGGATGAGCAACCCATTTGTCGCGATCCCGTCTGTGAACTGTGTCCCAGCACGGAATACGGACGTGAATGTCCGGGCTTCAAGTAGTCCACGGAGTGGACAGAGAGAACTCAATCAACACAATTGTGTTTTAATCGGCCTTCTAGGGGTAAGGCACGATGCTTTATTGGCTCGATCACAAAAACCATGAATGGTAACAGAATGGAATACACTGCACAAAGCCTGCAGGAACTGTCGGCAACAGACGCTCCAAACAGGACGCAGGCAATCTCACTCGCGGCTCCAATCGACGATCTCCGGGACTCGGAGGGTAACAGAATGGAATACCGCACAAGGCCGGCAGGAACGGTCGGCCAGCAGCTCCAACACGAAGCAGGCAAACACTCGCGGTTCCAATCTACGAGATCCGGGAATCACTCGTTCTCTTCCGGAGTTACTCGCTCGTAAAATACAGAACTATAATCGACCAGCCCAACTCGGCTGTCGTGAGGATTCAAGGCAAGCCCCTTTGATATTTCCCACTCGGAGCCTTCGAGCCGCGTCCGTTGCACAAGATGGCGACCGCGCTCCTCGACTCTCCACCAATCGCGTGCCGAATCGCCACCCGATCGCGTGAGTCTCAAAGGAGGCCACGTCACGCGGTGGGCGGGGCACCAATCTGGGTGAGAACAGGTGGTTTCACCGGTGGTTTCTCACAATATATATATGTATATATATATATATGTATATATATATATTGTTACAGACACGACTTTGATGTTAAAGTGGGCCGAGCGGAATGGCCGTCGTGTCCGCACAAATTACCCGACTATACTCGACGTTGACGAAGTCGCGCTACGCTGGCTCAATAAGAAAAAGAAGACACCCGGCTGGATTACAATCACACAATACGACACCAGGGGTTCAGTTCTCAAGACCTCCGGAGGAGGTTATATTAAGGCGGAAAAGGTTAGATTACAGGGGCTAGAGGTATATTACAGGAAGACAGGCACTTAGACACACTCTTATATTAACCCCGGACAGACGACAGACACACGGGACAAAATGCTGACTCACACGGGGATTGATGGCAAGGAAAGGCAGGTAGCGATGGCTCAAGGTGCACTCTTGGCTCAAGGCAGAATCGACTCGGTCCGGTCCAGAGATGCGGGGAGGTATCGTCGCGCTGGGGGTGGCGGTGGCTTCTCTCTCCAGTCTCCAAGCTGAGGCGCATCTGACGTCACATCCGGCGCGGGGCCGCGTATATCCGGCGGGGAGTGACACGCCCTCGGCTCGTTAGCTCCGCCCAGATGGAATCGGTCCGCCCTTCTTATTGGGTGCGGGGGGGTTTACCAGGCTCCGCCCTTGACGAGGAGCTGACAGCCAGCCCCTTCGTGGTAACCCCGTGGGGCGCATGGATAATGGCGGCTAACCGAGCCGGAGGGAGGACGCACACTCCCCGCGCGCGCCGTTGTTGTAGTTGTTGTTGTAGCTGTAGTTGTTGTTGTTGTTGTTGTAGCTGTAGTTGTTGTTGTTGTTGTTGTTTGGGGAAGAAGATGGGAGGAGGTATGGGAAGGTCCTAAACTCACTACTGGTGCCATATAATCACATTCTGGTGCAACGAAGAGTCATAATTAATGGAAACGAGGCCTTAACTGACATAGATTAAGAATAACTAGGAAGATGTCCGAAAGTTGTCTACGTGTGGTGCGGTGGACCTGGGCACGACATTTAATGGGGGAATAAGGGGAAGGTCGGCTCTACTGATTGTTATTTACATGCAATGGGACTAGGGAATGGGGGATTGGGGAAAGTTGGGGAGTATCGGAGAAAATAGGGGAATATTTACAAGCGGATATGGAGGCCAAATTCCATATTCGCAACATTGCACCCTTCTCTACCCTCGGGGCGTCCCGACCCGATAAATTTTTACCTACTTTAGTGTGGCACGCAATGTAGTTCCCTCTACTATTAACTCTACCCTGAGTGCGACAGTTTTACAGATATTCACAAATGAGTAAATATGTCCCCCTGCGACGTTGCACCCTTCTCCTCACAGAAACACACCCACAGGATAACCGAATCCGGAAAGAATTCTCAAACTAAACATACAGCCGGTAGGGAGCATTATTTACAAGACTATGCTGCTATTTACACTACGATCCAGGACCTGTTTTTGGAGGAACACATGCAGATGTTATGCATAGAGAGAGCGCGCTTGCCAGCATCGATACACCAACCCACGAGTGCTCTGTGGCCGACGGCCTTTAATAACGTGCAGAGCACCCTTCCCGAGCATCAAAAGCACCACCCCACCACCAATCGGTGCAGTCACCATTGTTCATTGGAATAAAAATAAATTCGACAACCCCTAACCCTGCAGGTGTCTCTTGCTCTTCTTGTGGTGCACTTGGTGTTAATTAACAGTGGTTCACCTTTATGGCATAGGTGCCACGTTGACCCATAGGTCCTTCCACGGGTGGTGCTTGGCCGCAAAAGAGCTGCGGTCCATTGTGGGTGGCCACAAACATTGCGGTCCATATGGTGTATCGATCCAGGCAGCCAACAGCGAAAGTGCAGGCCCACAACTGCGTAGCCAGCACCTCTCTCTCCTCTCTCTCTACCCCAAAGCCAGATCCTCGGAGGTGGGAGACAAAAGAAGAAACAAGTGAGTAAGGTGGTAAGGGCGCAAAAGTGCACGCAATGTAAGGTGATGCACACTGGGGGCACATGGGAACCAGGTGAGACAGGTACGTTCCTATCGTACGCCCCCCCCCCCCCCCCACCAGGTAACCTACATGGCCCCTCCCTTACCCCTTACTGCATCCACAAAACACAACACTACCCATAAACATCTACTTTACAAATCGACAAACATCCCTACTGTCTTCCCCGTTCCTCCCATAAACCAAATTCGTCTTCTCTCCCTCCTAACCAATCAAATTTGCCATTTTCAACTCTCATCAAAATTTGCCATCTCCAACTGCACATCAAAATTTGCCATCACCAATTCATCATCAGTCCCTCCTAAGGAGGGAGAGATGGAATCACCCCAATGTCTCATCCACGTCGTGATGCGTCTCACAAATCCACAGCAATCTCATTTCCTGCAACAAACAAAGAAAACACAGGTGTGGAGTCATCATCATCACCACAGGTAAGTGGCTGCGTATGGTGCGACAGGTTCATCAATCCTAACTATTTCCTAAATGACTTTAACACACTTTACACTACCCGGGGTCTTTCTCCGGCCAAACCATTGGCCCTCTTACACTATGGGTTCTAAAAACCAATTCCCATTGGCCAAACTGTGGTGCTTTTCAATTTGGGGTCTCACTCCCCCGATTCATCTCCCGGTGCCCTCGCACAATTTCTGGGCTGTGGCGTGTACCTCTCCCAGTGGGTCTACCCACCTGCACACCTCCACCACTGCAGTTGCCACCCGAGCTTACCTAGCTCCTCACCCTAACCTATCTAACTGGGGCAGGCCCCTCCTGGCTCTGTCACCCCACTCGGTGCCCTCTGGCACTGGGCTACCCGGGTCCGTCCTCCGGATCCTCGGGCCCCATCCACAACAACTACTACCGGCTCCCAGAGCCCACCTGCGGCCTCACCTGGCCGACATCCTCACAGTGGTGGAGCGCCCAACCAACTACACACACTAACAGGCTACACGCCCAGCCATTTCCACAACACTAATGCACCCATCCACAGACCATTCTTTCACCCGCACCACAGATGCCAATATCCAACCACAATTTACCTGTACCCTCTACCTAACACTTACACTACCCGCCCCGGGTATCCGTGATGGGGGTCCACTCTTCCCCCATTCACACCTTCGCACCATCCACTCCACTCCACAATTTCCACCATTCTCACTCCACGACCATCCATTCCAATACTCCAGATATTCCACACTACCATTTATTCCACACAGCCACATACACCTGTTGTTGCACACCTGTGCCCTCACACCTGGTGCCACCTGCACCCTCCTTTCTTCCTGGACCATTTGGTCAACACCACACGCAATCACCACTACTCCCTCATACACTGCTCCACACACCTGTTCAGTTGCACACCTGTGCAATCACACCTGTTCCATTCTCACCTGTTCAATCACACCTGTTCAATCCTCACACACACGGCATCATCTCAGCTAACTACTCCCCTCTGAAACTTGCGCTTCCCAGTCGTCCCTTTAAACTATTGCGCTCCCACGTCATTATAATCCACACTAATCTACCTGCGTCCCCACTACAGGTATCAGTCACTAACTAACCTTAACGTTACCTAATGTCAATCTTCGCTAGATCCCTACACACCATATCCTAACCCACCCGGGCTAGTTTTCACTGCCATACACCCCATAAGCTATTGCGCATTTGCCCCCCACATGGGAAGGATGGTGGATTTGCCATCCCACCACATCGGGGGTCTCTCACTATCAATTTTGCACGTCAAATTTCAACAAATTAAAAATTTGCCAATCACTGCCCATCATCTGTCAATCACTACTGCCAATCCCTTGCCAATCATCAAATTTTGTTTTTCTCTAATTTTGGGTCCAAAACACTAACCTCATCACCCAGTCGACTCACTAATACCTCTCGGTGCGCCACTCCCTGTCCAAAGCCCGGCTTCGTGAAGCCAAGCAATGGATGCTGGTTGTTTTGTGCCAGCGGCTGGATGCATCCCGCATTCGGTGCAGGGAAGGAGGTTTACCCGGGCCGAGATCCCACGCACCATCTCGGCACGGAGCCATCCCATGGCTCGATCTCGGCCTGCCGGAATGCCTCACCAAAAAGTGGTCGCCATGACGACCCTTTCTATCGGGCTGCCCGCTCCGCCTAGTGGAGCACGGACGCGGCCGTTCAAAGCGAGGCCCAGCACGCACCGAGGGCCCGACTCGGCTATAAGTCGTTCTAAACTCTACCCCGTCTAACGTCGATGCTTCACCTGCATGCTTACATCCCGCAGCCCGTTCCTTGCTCACACATCCAGCCGTTTCCATGCCCCTCGTACCGTTCCTTACACACCCAGGTACACCCATTCTACTCACAGCCTTGGTCACACACCTGACCACCGAACACTTTGGCACACATTCGTTGCTCGCACACCTCACCAATACACCGCTTCGCACCCCCTCCTCGGTCACCTCCTCTGTGACAATCACAGGTGTGCCCTCATTCGCACACCCAACCACGTGCCTCACCACCAACTCCAGCGTGCATTCCCACTCACGCTCTACCATTCCAGGTGTGCATCCTTCCATCCCAGGTGTACATCCTCGCTCACCTGTCACAACTAACTCACGCTCCATGTCACTCTCACTACTTTCACCTCCATTCCTGACAGCGCACTCACCCTTACTCTTGACAGCGCACTCTTTCCTCATGCACCTGTCCGTCACACACCTTCCTCGCGCACACTCTCCCGTTACACCCTCTGTAACACTCACCACAGGTGTGCATTCTTCCTTGCCTTTGACAGCGCACTCTTTCCTCATGCACCTGTCCGTCACACACCTTTCTCGCGCACACTCCTGCGCACACTCTCCCGTCACACCCTCTGTAACACTCACCACACCGCGCTTCCATGTGCCCCCTCGCACACGCGTTACGACCGACTCACTCTCGCCAGCACACTCACTCCTTGGTACACACTTTTTCCTCACACACCCCAGAGTCGGACTTTCTTGCACACCTCCATTTTCGCACACCAGACCTGTCGCACACTTCACCAATGGCCTCTCACGAACACCCGGGTCTATCTCGACCCCCAAGCTTATTAAATCCCCTGGCGCATCATACGCACGACCATATTGGTCACCACTTACACCGGGTCCTCTTCCTCTTCGCTTCTCCTCCATCACCTGCGAATCCCTCATCCGGTTAATGAGCACATCATCACGATCCAAACACAGACTTTGGACCAATTCTTTTATCTCCTCTTTTATCTCTTTCTTATCCCCTCTCCGTCGCTTCTTAATTTCGCTCATCCCTTCCTCCACTTCTTCTAATTTGTGCTTCACCTCTTTTATTCCCCGGTACGTCTCCTCAAGCTCATCCTCTAAGGCTACCTTGACCGTTTCCATGTGCGTCCTCACCTGCCGGTCCTTCGTCTCCATTACCTCTATCACCTCGTCCAACCTCGTTGTCAGTCCCTCACGTACCATCTGACATTCCCTCTTCGTCGCTACCAAGTCATCCTTTAGTTCCTTCTGTGTCGCTTTCAACCCTCCTAATACCGCAGTGTTCCTTTGAACCTGCTCCACTAACTCCGTCTGTCCCACCGTCAGCTGCTCCACCTCCTGCGTCAGGTCCTCTATGCCCCCTTGTAACTTTACAGTCCCCTTTCTCACCTCCTTTTCCATGTGCTCCTCACAGTGCCTCACCTCCTCGCGCACTCCTCCGACCTCCTCACTCACTCCTCTTCTGATCTGCTCTCCCATCACTTGCATCTCCTGCCCAGATGCCACCCTCATCTGCTCCATTTCCTCCCTGTGAGCATCCAGTTTGGTTTCTACCCCCATTCTGACCCCCTCTATCTGCTGCTCCATTTGTTTAACTTCCCTTTCCGCTTGGTCCCTCATGTCCCTCAATTTGCCTTCCATACTGTTTTCTAACCCTATTAACCCATTTCTCACCTCTTTTATCCCGTTGTCTAACCCCTCAAAATTATTGTCTAACTTCCCAAATTTCTTGTCTAATCCCTTAAAATTATTGTCTAACTTCCCAATTTTCTTGTCTAACTCCTCAAAATTATTGTCTAACTTCCCAATTTTCTTGTCTAACTCCTCAAAATTATTGTCTAACTTCTCACCGGTACCCCTCATTTGGCCCTCTAATCGCCCACTATCAACCCTCATTTGCTCACCCAATCGCTCAATCTGGCTTCCCATACTCATCTGTACAGCTGCCTGTAGCTGCGCAATGAGGGCCTGCATGTCAATCGGCTGCATGTTAAAGCCCGCTGATACAGCCGGCTCGGCTACCGCACGCTCGTGCGAGGCGCCTTTTTGCGCGCCCGCTACTTCGTGCGTGACGGCGCTATTTTGCGAACCTGCCGCCCTCACTGCTTCGCTCTCCTCTTGTCCCTCAATTTGGTCCTGGATCGACCCTACCTCACTCTCCTTTACCGGACCCCAGCCGTCTTGATCCGCCATAGCGCGACTTGCAAAATTCGAGTTTCGTAAAACAAAACAAATTTCGGCCGCTCCAAATTTTGACCAAATTTTTTTTTTTCCTCTATTCGTTTTTTTTTTTTCAAAATTTGGTCGGGCCTCGAATCTCACTCCCGACACCAATTGTTACAGACACGACTTTGATGTTAAAGTGGGCCGAGCGGAATGGCCGTCGTGTCCGCACAAATTACCCGACTATACTCGACGTTGACGAAGTCGCGCTACGCTGGCTCAATAAGAAAAAGAAGACACCCGGCTGGATTACAATCACACAATACGACACCAGGGGTTCAGTTCTCAAGACCTCCGGAGGAGGTTATATTAAGGCGGAAAAGGTTAGATTACAGGGGCTAGAGGTATATTACAGGAAGACAGGCACTTAGACACACTCTTATATTAACCCCGGACAGACGACAGACACACGGGACAAAATGCTGACTCACACGAGGATTGATGGCAAGGAAAGGCAGGTAGCGATGGCTCAAGGTGCACTCTTGGCTCAAGGCAGAATCGACTCGGTCCGGTCCAGAGATGCGGGGAGGTATCGTCGCGCTGGGGGTGGCGGTGGCTTCTCTCTCCAGTCTCCAAGCTGAGGCGCATCTGACGTCACATCCGGCGCGGGGCCGCGTATATCCGGCGGGGAGTGACACGCCCTCGGCTCGTTAGCTCCGCCCAGATGGAATCGGTCCGCCCTTCTTATTGGGTGCGGGGGGGTTTACCAGGCTCCGCCCTTGACGAGGAGCTGACAGCCAGCCCCTTCGTGGTAACCCCGTGGGGCGCATGGATAATGGTGGCTAACCGAGCCGGAGGGAGGACGCACACTCCCCGCGCGCGCCGTTGTTGTAGTTGTTGTTGTAGCTGTAGTTGTTGTTGTTGTTGTTGTAGCTGTAGTTGTTGTTGTTGTTGTTGTTTGGGGAAGAAGATGGGAGGAGGTATGGGAAGGTCCTAAACTCACTACTGGTGCCATATAATCACATTCTGGTGCAACGAAGAGTCATAATTAATGGAAACGAGGCCTTAACTGACATAGATTAAGAATAACTAGGAAGATGTCCGAAAGTTGTCTACGTGTGGTGCGGTGGACCTGGGCACGACATTTAATGGGGGAATAAGGGGAAGGTCGGCTCTACTGATTGTTATTTACATGCAATGGGACTTGGGAATGGGGGATTGGGGAAAGTTGGGGAGTATCGGAGAAAATAGGGGAATATTTACAAGCGGATATGGAGGCCAAATTCCATATTCGCAACAATATGTATATATATATATATATATATATATATATATCCCCAAAGCATGGGAGGGAAATCCTGAACAACGAGAAAACATTTCCATGTCTTAAAGAATCGATTTAAAAACGAATCGTTTTTATTATTTTGAAAATTACTTTCTCCTTAATTGTGACATTTTGGAGCCGAAACGGCCAAGAGTGAAATGCGACATAATGGCGGATGCGTCCGACATCAACCGATGGCCCTGTAGCCTTCAATCCCGTTTTATTACTCCTAATTTTTGGATTCAAAGCCGAACTACAAACATAGATTTTTTTCATGTTTGTTCCTAATTAATTTAATTCCAAGTTTTAGGCAAACAAAAATATATTGCTGGTCTCTGGTCAGACCAAAGTTCCAGAATTGATGCGGTGATGCGTTTTTTTTTTTGTTTTTTTTTTGTTTTTTAAAGCATGGATTGCACATAAAAAGGTGTTGTTTTTTGTGTCCTCATGCCTTGCGGTCCTCATCTGCCGTGGCGCCGTCCAGAGAGAAATTAAAGACAGCCAATGGGACTTGTAGGCCTTTTTTTTGTAAATAGTGAACACAAGCTTAAGTTATTTTAAAATGTATTTATTCTGAAAATCATTAAGTTCTTCAAGCATATTATCGACTGTCATTTCGTTCTCGAGATCGCCTCGCCGTACCGTTAAACATTCCAATGCGTCGATCGCGTCAACACTGCGCATGCGCAAGTGGTTTAACAGGCCGATGGTCTCCCACGATCTCTTCTTCCAGTCCACCAGATTATCACAGACACTTACAACTTCATGACAAACGAGATAGGATCCAGGCCTAACTAACGAGACCACCCGCAGCTCTCTAGGCCTTCTGGTTGCTTCACACGAACCCGACAAAGAACGTCTTTGTTTCAATAAATGACAATATCCAGCCGATAGAGGCCTTGCATCGCGTGAGCGTCGTCCATGGCAACCGGTTCCGGTCGCCATCTTGGTTGGCATAAACAACATGGGGGGGAGGCTGTCGTTTGATCAGACAGACCTGTCAGCTTACGCCCGTAGCTTGCCCGTTGAGGCGTTTTCGCGGTATTGCGAGAAACTGAGGCTGTGTCATCTGCCCGTGGAGCCGTGTGGACCCACAAGTACGCCACACACACTCCACATTCCACACACGCTCCACACGTACGCCACAAGTACGCCACATGTATGCCACACACACTCCACACGTACGCCACAATTACGCCACAAGTACGCCACACGTACGCCATACGTACGCCACACACACTCCACACGTACGCCACACACACTCTACAAGTACGCCACACACACTCCACAAGTACGCCACACACACTCCACATGTACGCCACAAGTATGCCACACACACTCCACACACATGCCACACACACTCCACACGTACGCCACACACACTCCACAAGTACGCCACACGTACACCACACACACTACACAAGTACGCCACACGTACGCCACACGTACGCCATACGCACTCCACATGTACGTAACCAAATGCCTAATCCTGCTTTTCGCTTCGCGAGCGAAGGTAACAACCTCATGAGCCATATTCTCACCTGAGAGCTGCAGTCAAGGCAGCCATGAATCCGTCAAACAGCTACAGACCTCTGTGCATGGGAGTTTATTGCTGCGGCAACTACAGGAGTTTCCTTTGCATCCTGATTTGCAGCCACATTTTACCAGCTTAGTCACGGCCTCTGGTGCTGGAGGGTTCAAACACATCACCGGAAGAAATCTATTTTCCTCTGACTTCCATCCGTAATCAGTGGGAGAAGGAAGGGACGGTTGACTTTCGCATGCCTGCATCCATATCATTGCAATATAATGTGCTCGCAGAATGTGTGGTGTCAATGATCCAGAGGTTGGAGGCAGACTCTCTCCCTCGGCCTGTCGATTTGAGTACAAGAACCATCGTAGTGCATTTACTTTGGTGTGTGTTTTGGATCTGTACAACAAGCAAACGAACCTTTCCAGTTGGTCAATTGCGTTTGGAGAGGGTGTAGCAGCAGATTTGCCAAGTGAAGCAAGTGAATCCAGTATCATATCATCGCAGGACATGAACACCTTCATACACCAGTCCTTTGTCCTGCCGGCGAACCTGCCACACATATCTGATCCTGTGAAAGAATGAAACCCGAGAATAGCTGAGGCGCGGTTAACTCCTAACTTTTCAAAGATAGGTTTGACTGCAATTTTCCTATTCAGTTTTCCTTTTCCGGTAAGGAAATATGTCTCAGCAGGTAGCTGTGGATACATGTGGATCATCAGCAAGAAGACATCGGTATCTGGAGAGTCTATTACAAGTTCTACATCGCCGTTAACTGTTAGGGCATGGAGCAAGAGTAACGTATCCGCTTCTTCATGACCGTGTTTTACCAATTCATCAGGCACACTTACATTGCCTTTTGTCTCAGTGCCGAAGGTTACCATGAACTTCTTCAATTTGTTGGCAGAGCTGTTGCTGTGATCCAGAGTCTTTGCAGCTAAATACTCTACAAGTTCTGCCTTGGTTTTGACACTTGAAAGGAAGTCCTTCAAGGAAATATTCTGGATCAGTGTACTACTTCTTGATGCTACTATAAACCTCTGTAGGAGTCCTCGTTCTTCTTTGACTTTAATGAGTTTGTCACCTGCTTTCACTTTCTTCACTGTGTTGGCACTTTTGAAAGTGCCTATGTTCTTTCTCTTCATTGGATCCCACACTGAAAGTTTTCCTTCTGTAAGGCGTTCTTTGACAAATGTCTGGAACAACTGTTGTTCGATGGCATCGCGGTCTACTATGTCCTTTGTTACCTTTTCATCAATTACTTTCTTGGTAAGAAGGTTACACAGGTCACTCTCATCGGTTACGAATGGGTCTCCATGAACAACAAATACCTCTGTCAATCTAGCGGAATTTCTCATTACTCGGGTGGACTTTCCCCCTGTGATCTCGTGGTGTTGGTCTCTGGTATCAGCACCTTCCATGCCATATTCTCTTTGAAACTCCTCTACTAGATTAGACAAGTCAGGTGCAATCAGGAAGAAACGGTCTAGAGCTCTCTCAATTTGGGTTATTCCAGTAATGCCTCCAATGACCTTGAGTTTGCGGTTCTCCTGCTCAATTCCGTGATCTGGACCTATTGAAGTGAATGCAGCAATCCCCTTCGTCACACAGAAATTTCCTTTCAGGAGTTCTGCCCAGACATCTGGAAAAACTTGTTCTGTTTGCTGCATTGTTGACAGGTACAAAGGGAGCAAACGTGCGTAGTTCAGGTGGTCGTGAGCAAAGAAGTACTTGATAAGAGCTTCAGTAAGATAAGCTTGATAAGAGCTTGATATTTTGAATTTGACTGCCATATTGAAATTAATTGTTTTTGAACTCCTTGGTATTGAAATTATGGGTATTATCATTCAGTTGGACCTCATACTGTGTTCAGAATACCAGTTTTAATGGAATTTATATATTTTGGCGGCCATCTTGGATTTGACACCCTTAATCCGTTAAAAAAAATTAACAACCTATTTTTTCGAACATGTGACACCCCAAAGACAAGGAATCAAGTGGAATTTTGCTTTTAACAAAAAAAAAACACGACAGCCATTTTTAAGACATAGCAGCCTACACTAGTTGTGTCGGCTGGAAAACAGAAGAATGACAAGCCCGATCCCTTATGAAATCGGGCTGTACATCCGACAGCACAACAACTCTTTACCATCGTGTAGGGGGCAATTTATATGTGACACGAGTTTCAAATTGCCGCCATTACGTATGGTGGCAGAAGCAATGTTTTGCCACCCAATCGGTCACGTGACTCAGACGATGACGTCACATGGAACTTCCTTATTGGATTCATGACGTCACGGCACACAAAACTACTCATATCTTTGGAACGGCTGGTTGGATTTGGACAAACTAAACGCAGTGTTTTAGGGGAGAACCGTGCGCGAACGTCGATACCAAATTTGAAAAAAACAATTGTTGACGCGCAGGGTCAAAATCGATGCGCGCGCTGACCAGAACCCGGAAATATATTTTTCTCGGCCTATAAATCTAGGATCATATATCAGTTGGCAAACCTTTGGAAAGCAGGTCGACGCGTACCATTGGAACAAAATAGAATATCAAAAATGACGTCATTAAAAGTATAGTTGTTGAAATAAAGAAAAGAATGTAATATTATTATTAATATACTAGCCGAAACCCGTGGAACATCCGGGAGGATGTGGTGTATGGATAGAGTGTACCATTATGGATGGCATAGGGGATTAGCTTGTCCGAGTAAGAGTTAGGAAGAAAGATGAGAATGAAGAGTGCGTATATGAACAACGATCGCCGACACCGGCACAAATGCATGCTCTGGATTGTCCACTCAGTGGACGGCTTGCTTTCGCCTTCGCCTGTCCAATCAGCGGACGGCTTGCTTCGCCTTCGCCCAGCGGACGCCAATACGATGGCGTCGTAAGATGGCGTCGTATCGGCAGTTAATCGGATGCTTTTGGGCCCCAACGTCGGCTAATTCAGATTTTTCGAGTATGTCTGTACGTGATAAACAAAGAGCGTGGTTCGTAGATCGTAAATCCATTAGTGCCGTGGGCATTGGGTCACTGGGTGCGGCGTAAAAGGGATAACAAAGTCGAGTCCTTACGCTATTATTATATAGATTACTCCTGCAGTACGACTGCTTTTCAGCCACAATGATTCCTAAATTCTGGGGAAGCTTGGCCCGAGTCTTTCACGAACCGGATGGCCATGCCTGACGTTTGACTGAAGGTGACAGTAATTTGTTCTAATGTTTGATTCATTTGGTAACCCACCTACTCTTTGTGGTAGAGATTGCGGGATCTTTAACGTGATCAACGACCAGTGGTGGCAGACGGGACTACCAGATTAACATCCGTCAGAGGGACAATGCACGCACACATTAATGTCTCGCCCTGAATGTGAAACACCAGAATGGTAGTTTATAGCTGGGTTGGGATTCGAACCCAAGATGGACAGCTCAAAGGGCTGTGCACATACCTCTAACCTTTCCTTCTAGCAATAATAAAATAATAATAATATTATTGCTAATGTAGGTTAACTATGGAGATCGTTCCCCATTTCGTGGTAATTTATTAGAGCAAAAAATAACCTATAATGAACCATAGTTTAGACAAATGTTTTCTACATGATGCGACTACATTTAAAGCTTGAACTACACTCGGTAGAGAGCATACAGTCAGGCAAAACAGTTTACATTTCCTATCCCACTGATAGGCCATCCGGACCTGAACCAAAATCTAATCAGCTTGTTCTTGTCACATAAGAAAGTCATCCACCTAGTTTTTGTCATACGTTGGCCACAACTTTTTGAAATATCATGTTATTTATTGTTTTGGGTCCTTCCACTCAATGACGAAGAAACACTTAAACAATTTTCAAATTCTCGTATTTGGATTCGGATCCTCACCAAAATAGAATAGATTTGTCCTTGCTACATAAGCCTGGTGTTGGATTAGCGGTTAGGGTGCCGGCTTTGGATCTTGGGATCCTGGGATCCTGGTTTCGAATTCCGGTCGATCACTGAATTAATGCCAGGGGGGATGACTCAGCCTATCATCCTTCCGAGGTCGGCAAATTGAGTACCACAAGAGGCGACTGACCGGGTTGGTGGCAGGAAGGGCATCCGGACCATAAAACATTAGCTTCAAAAAGGGGACCACGGTGCCCGAAAAAGGCCAACCCCTGCTCTGTTGGGAAAAATGGCCTCTGAAGGTGATCTCTCTCACACACACAACCTGTCCACCAACTCACACGCACAACCTGTCCACCAACTTTCATCCGAATCTGTGCATAACCTTTTGACATAACCTGTTCACAAACAGACAAACAGATCGGGGTGAAAACAAAACCTCCATCCACCTTCGTGGTCGAGGTAACTAGAAGGGGTTCATGGAACACGATACCCTGCGCTGTGTTCAAGTCTATACAGGAGGGCCTTGCAATTCGCGGGGTTGCATTCTTGAAAATCCCCGTAAACCGCAAATCCATGAACTGCAAAATTACGGGGTAATGGGGAAAATAGGGGTAGTGACCTCAACTTTCAAATTTGTCCAAACTGTACCCTTAATAAACATGTTTGTGCATTGTTTCTGTGCTTTTTATTCTCATGAATAAAAATTAATAAGATAAAATAAAGTATTCTTTTCCCTTTATTAAGAACATAAAATAAAGTTGATTTTCTTGGGTTATTAAGATCATGAAACTTGCCTTTAATAATAATGCTAATAATAATAATAACGATAAACTTGATCCAATAATGCGATGGCGATGTTCACAATGGCGACAATAAAGATGGGTTGATGGATATTATGAGTTTGGAGAGTTTGTGGGGGTTATTATTGTGTTCACGGCCCATGTTAATTAGGTGAATAAATGTGCAAAATAGTTCGCCAACCTACGATTAGTCAAGCGAATTTACCACAATCCACAAACCTTGCCTCAATAAATTCATCCGCCTTGCTGTACCTGTACTTCCGCCTTGCTGTACTTGAATCCTACTATAATTCACCAAATGTCCGTCCGTCTGTCTGTCTGTTCGAAGGTACCGTAAAAACTGCTGAACCGATCTCAACGATATTTTGCGTGGATAATCCTGGGATCTCCAGGAGTAAAATAGGCTATTTAGTTTTCCCAAATTTCAGCTTTAGTCTCCAGCATTCTCAGGTTTGGTCTCCTGCATAACATTCGCGTTTGCATAACGTTCATTGTTCTCATTTTGACGATGTTGTTTTTCCGGGTGCCGCACAAACGGCTGCACCGATCGCTGCACGGCTGCACCGATCGAACTCGGTGACCTCAGCCGAAGACCTTTTATAAGGACACAGGTTGAATCCCTGCTTGAGAGAATTCTAACCCATTTAAACTGAAGGAAACACGTATCGGGAGTACATACGACATAGCGATTATGAACACGATTAGTTTAAGATTAGTGTACATGAGAGAATTCCACATAGCTATTTGGGCGGTGAATACTCTAACAGATCGTTGTCTCCATCGATCTTGCCAAGGCCGTAACAGCTATCGGCTCAAAATCCTTTTAACTGTTGATTTGGAAGTTTTTACAATGAAGGAAACACATATCGGGAGTACACTCAGTACATACGACATCAGGAGTATTAACTGCACGCGTCTTCAGTATCAAGCTTCAATTTGTCATGGCGGATCTGAAGAGCGGAATGCTTGGAGAAGTGGTGGGCTACTTCGGCATGAAGGAGGATCTGAAACGTGGACTCCCACACTGCCACATCCTGCTGATACTTCCTCCCGCATGACGTTATTTTCCCGGGTGCCGCACAAACGGCTGCGCCGATCAAGATTTAATGGATGTTTATAGAAATCGTTTAAAAGAAAAAAAGCCTTCAATATCTGATATTTAGCCTTTTCATTTGGGCCTCCCAATTGAAGCCCCGCCCATAGGGTGGGTACCGTTGCTAGTTATTTTAAATATCGTTTTGAAAAATGCAGAAGTTTAATGCTGTCTTATACACACACCACCCTTATAACATTATTTTTTGGCAATAAGTGTGCGGATGACTAGAATTAACACTGGGTTGTTAGCAGTAAACATAAACTTCCGGGAACATGCGAGGCAGCGCTTTGTTGTCTATACACTGCCCAAACAAATGTAGGGTTATCCGTGGAAATCTGTTCAATGGTTCCCTGTCAGTACACTGTAATAGGATGATGTTGAGCCACAATTTAGGCGATGGAGGTTTTTTTGATCACCATAGAACGCAGCGTCAATCAGCCTCGTACATAGCCATATTGTCCGCCTCCTCTTCACCCAGATTCACATGCCACGCCCTCTAATGCTATATATTGATATATAGCATATATGGTTCTTGGAAGTATGATGAAGGCAATTTGTGTTTTACAAATCCTCAAGTTCATAATTCAATAATATTAAATGAACGTTTAAAGAGGTTTAAAGGTGAATAAATCAATAAATTTTTGGTTTTAGCGCCATTTTCCCAGTGTCTATTACCTCACCCTATCGTAAACTGACAATCATAAACTAATCAGATGGACAGACGGAAAGATATGAATCAACTAGATGGTATTCATAGAATACTTACCCTGCGCAGTCAACTTGGTGTGAGCTAACTCTTCTGTTTTTCTTCCTTTTCTTTTTCTTTTTTCTGGACAGATGGACAGAACGTTTCTTTTTTTTTGATCCAATATGGCTGCCAGACCACGTGAGCGATGACATCATAAGTTTATATTCTCTAATATAATTGTTGCATAGATCATGCTCAATAAATTTCAAACTGATCAGACTAAGCGTTGTCCCTGTCGAATTAGGACGTCATAATTATGGAAGCATTGACGTCCTCGTTAACAACACCTATTCCCCATATGGAGTTATTAACAATGAGCCACGTTTAATTTTTTCCATAGAGCCGTTTTGGAGATATAGAGGTGCAATGTTTTTCGGTTTTTCCAAGATGGCGCCTGTAACACATTACATATGACGTCATGATTATCATTAAAATATTCTAAAGGAGGAGGTGCTCCTATGGTGACAATTTCGTGTCCATCAGACCAACAGTTGCTGAAAAAAAAAAAATGATCAGATGGATCAGTGTTGTATTTGTCGAATTATGACGTCATAACGAAGGCACCCATGACATCATCATTAAAATATCTTATTCCCCATTGGGAGTAGTTGACAATAAGCCAGGTCTCAATTTTTTCCGTGGAGTGCTTTCAGAGATATAGAAGTGTTCGGTTTTTCCAAGATTGCGCCTGTACCACGTGACCTATGACATCATAATAATAATTATAATATTCTACAGGAGGAGGCACTCCTTTGGTGAAAATTTCGTGTCAATCGGACCAAGAATTGCAGAGAAAAAATTCATACTGATCGAATCAAGTGTTGTACTTGTCGAATTATGACGTCATAATTAAAGTGCCGATGACATCATCATTAACATATCTTATTCCGCAAGCGGAGTACTTCACAATGAGCCATGTTTCAATTTTTTCCATGGAGCGGTTTCAGAGATATGGTGGTGCAACTTTTTTCGATTTTTCCAAGATGGCGCCTGTACCACGTGACCTATGACGTCATAATTATCATTTTAAAAATTCCACAGGAGGAGCTGCTCATATTCTGAAATTTTCGTGCCAATCGGACTAACAGTTGCAGAGGAAATTTTGTTTTTTCATACTGATCAGATCAAGCATTGTACTTGTCGAATTATGACGTCATAATTAAGGCAACGATGACATCATCATCAACATATGTTATTCCCCATGGAGAGTACTTGACAACGAGCCATGTTTCAATTTTTTCCGTGGAACTGTTTGGGAGATATAGAGGTGTAAGTTTTTTCCAAGATGGCGTCGTACCACGTGACCTATGACGTCATAATTATGAATAAAAAAATTATACAGGCGGAGGCGCCCCTCTGGTAAAATTTCGTGTCAATCGGACAAACGGTTGTCGAGAAAATGCATTTTTAAAATGCAGACACGGCACACATACGGCACACACACACACGTACGTACGTAACTGATTGCTTAACCGTGCTTTTCACTCCGCGAGCGCATGGTAATTATCTGCTTTTCGCTTCGTGTGGTTGGGGCAACGAAGCGATATTACAGAAAGATTATTTTTGAAAGTGGATGTACACACACGTTTTATCTACATGGTTGTAAGTTCTAAAAACAGAGATGGAGGACATTGTTTATTGCTTCGGAATTGTATTCGTCCGTCAACCAATTCCTGATAATTTACAGCAAAATGAAGTCTGGACGATCTTAAAATGTATACTACTATAGCTCCATTAATATCCCACCCTCTTACGAGTTTGGCTGGAGAAGGTCGTTGGCACACACATTTATTTTACGATCCGGTCGCCAGGTTTGACGTTTGACCCAAGGTGACTTGGTAATAATTTATAATTTGTTCCGTGGCGGTGATAACTCGCGTACTCTTCACGAAAGACACCGTTGGCATCACACAGAACATCTAGCAACGCCCAACCAATGACAGGCAGAAGGGTTGTCGAGCTCAACACTGAAGCCTCGCCCTGCATGTGAATCATCGGGATGACAGTTTATAGCTGCGTCCGGATTCAAACCCAGGCTATACAGCACAGAGGGGACAACGCACACTTCCACAATATGGACCCTCCAATACCGTGCACAACAAATTACAATCGTTGAAACTAGAAGGGCACTCGGAAGAGCGCAAAGCTCCGCCAGTCTCACCAGTTTATGTTCTGTATCCCACTGATAGGCCGGATCTGGATTCAGACCTCAACCAAAATCGAATCGCTTGTTATTGTCACTTAACAAACTCATCCACCAAGTTTAGTCATAACTCGTCCATAACTTTTTTTAATATCATGTTATATATCGTTTTTCACCCGATCTCTCAATGGTGAAGAATCATTTGAAAATTAAAGAATTCTGGTATCCGAATCCATATTCATATCTTCACCAAAATCGAATCGATTCTTCCTTGTCACACACACAACCTGTCCACCAAGTTTCGTCCAAATCTGTCCATAACTTTTTGGGATGTTCTGCTATATTTTGGTGTTAGCCCTATCTCCCAATGGTGAAGAATCACATTTAAAAAATTATACTACCCGGATCTGAATCCGGATCTTCACCACAATCTAATCATGTCGTCCTTGTCACATCCGCTACCTCTGCCAAATGTTGTCCGAATCAGTCCACAACTTTTTCAGATATCTTGTTCACAGAGAAACAAACAAACAAAGACAGACAGGGGTGAAAACGTAACCTCCATCCACCTTCGGTGGCGGAGGTAACGAGTTCTCTTACAAGGAACTTCAAAGCAGAACCATTGTGCAGGCCTATGCAGCCGGCAAAGTGGTTGCCCACCTCTGGTTGTTTAGTTTGTCAGCTCCATCCTTTTCAAAAATGTTGAGAGTCAAGCAAGGAAGCAGAACATACCATTTTAAAATTATTTGGTACTAGCAACAACCTGCCCTACGGGTGGGGCTTCAATTGGAAGGCCCAAATGAAAAGGCAAAAATCAGAAATTTAAGGCTTTTTTTTATTTTAAACGTTTTATATAAACATCCGTTAAATAATACCACACGCAAATCATCAAAATTTAAACAGTATTTGTAGAATTTCAATAAAAGCCACATCACTGTTCATATCGGTAAATATTATTCCATTGTGTTTGGAAAATCTGGAAAATTGGAAAATTGGAAATTTTTCCCTAATTGGAAAAACAATAGAGCCTATTTTACTCCAGGGGGTCCCAGGAATACCCACCCAAATTTTCGTTGCGATCGTTTCAGCCGTTTTTGTGGTACCTGGGAACAGACACACAGACAGACAGACATTTGGTGAATTATAGTAAGATGACACTGCCACGGTTTGAACCAGTGACCTCCCAGACTCAGACTCCAACCATTACATTTACACCATCAAATCTCTCTGCTCTCTGCAAGACTTGTGTTGACCTTTCATCGCCTTGTACGGCTCATCGATGTGTAAATATCCACCAAGAGCTATACAATTCCATGCCATCCTTTATCAGGTCTCCACCACTGCCGAAGCACATGAACCAATCCATTTATCCTTTATTTGCTCTCCGTGTGCTGCGTAAATTGCATTGCTACTATTTATTATCATTTATGTCCTCGAAAGGATCACACGGGTAGACATTTAGACATCGGCACATTAAGCCAGCCGCCGGAGCGCCTCTGCCCATGACGTCGAATGGAGGCAAAGTCATAAAAATGGCGAATTTTTAGGAAAATGGCGACTTACTTTATTGCTTGTGTTGCCTCTTATAAAATGTACTTGAGCGGATATAATACGTAGCAATGGACATATATAGAAGTACATATATGTCCTCAATAGATAGCTCAGAGGGAGTATATACACTCTCGCCTTTGAGCCGTCTCGTCTGAATGTGCCACCTTCATCGGGATAGGCCTTGAATACAAACTGCCGATCTAGTGCTTCATGGGCAGGGCGTTGCCCCATTGAGTACGCTGCTCTTTTGCAGATGACATTCAGCTGGATATCCTATCTGCAAGTGCTTAGCTGCGTTGATGTTTACTACTCGATGGTAGCCATTGAAAGAGCAGGTGTGCCATAAAATCTCGGCCAGATTCAAAACTCCTGCCTTGACTACCATTGGCAAAAAGCACCCATTGTATTCGTTCAAAAGAAACTGCTTCATCAGCGGCAATAATCCAGTGTAGTGTAGTTCGGGAATTTTTTGGATGAATATGGATCGTCATGTACAAGTTGCTACACTTTAAGGGGTTGTTGAATTATTTATTTCACCTCTTTCCCAACACTTCCCCCACACCCCTCGCAGGAAAAAGTATGAGGACGAAAATTCCACTCTCCGGGCTCGCAGTGATGATCTTCCTCAATGTCATCTCTGGGTGTCCAGAAAAGTGCAAATGCGTGGACAAGTCAGATCGGATGATCTCGGATTGCGCTCACAAGAAGCTCGATAAGGTCCCTAAGGGCCTGCCCTCAAACACGACCACTCTGAATCTCCCCGCCAACAAGCTGCAAAGCCTGGACCAAACGGCATTTGCAGAACTACCAGATCTAAGCTCTCTGTGGCTTGCCTACAATGACATGATCAACATAGAGATTGGGCCTCTATCTGGCCTAATCCATCTCCGTAACATGGACCTCAGCAACAATCAGCTGTCTGATTTCCCTTGGGCAGACCTCAAAAGTATGACCGCGCTACAAATGTTGAAGTTGAACAACAACCAGCTGAAGAGGTTACCGAGTAATGCTTTCTCGACACTGGTTGACCTCCGTTCATTGAGCCTCAACCACAACAGATTGTCCACCATCTTTGTGGGAACCTTTGATGATCTCCACGATCTTTCCTATCTCCTCCTGCACGATAACCCTCTGCGATGCAGCTGCAAGACCAATTGGATGAAAAGTTGGCTTGAAAACACCACGGTAAATATACCCAACAAGAATGCCATCACCTGCGCCGAACCATACGAGCTGGAGGGAAAGCGTGTGACCGAAATGCCTGACATAAAATGCTCGTCACCAAAGGTCCACCTGTCAAGTGACCCAGATGTCAGAGAGACCCGGCTGTACCCTGAAAGTACCGTGGTGCTCACTTGCGAAAGCAAGGGGGTTCCAACACCAGTTGTCACCTGGAAGGTACGAAGTGGCGACAGTGAGTCGGTGCTGCAGAGTTTCCTTGAAGACCGTGCAAACACCATTGTGGAAGAAAGCAAAACTCAAAGCAAGCGTGTGACCGTGCTGAAAAATGGCACCCTGATCATCCCACAGTTGAGCAAGCTTGAGGAGGGGTTCTACACATGTATTGGCAGCAATGATGTTGGGAGCGAATCATCCACATTGCAGGTCGCTCTTGTGAGTAAATCTTCCAAAGAACGCAAGCCCAAAACAAATCTAATTACTTCACTTTTGGGAAAGACACCAAAAGGTAAAGTCATCCCTCCCCAGAACACCGATTCACTTATGCAGAATGCGCATTCCTACATCAAATTTAAAACCCAATGCTTTTCCTTCCGATTCGAGTGAAAGTGAGCAGAGCGGAGTTCCCGCTTCGTTCCCAACTCCACTGGACGTTGCATGTGCAATATCGGGTGGAGATCATCCAACGCGTTCACCAGGGTTCAACCACACGGTGGGGTTTAAAGGTGACCTGAAGCAGCATCATACCATAGGATTTGCTGTAATAGCTCTGGAAGTTTCAGATACCGATGCACGTGTCCAGTTGGCAGGGCGGAGCCCGGCCCGAATCGTGCATGGTGCTCCTTGCAGGAGCGACGCGGCAACGATCCCCGCTGGCCCCCGCAGCACACAAAGAACACCACGCCCCGAGAGCTTGTGTAGGCTGCACGTCAGCCTAACCGCTGCCCCAGTCAGCGTCGAGGCTCGGATCGCATTTTCACATCCACACCTCCTTTCTTTACTCACACATCCCATACACTCCGTCAATTCCGCCACCGCACTTCCTCGTGCACACCACCCAGGCACACTCCCCTCTGTTACGTACTCCGTAACACTCGTGGGTGTGCACTCTGTTGCACACCCAATCACGTGCTCTGGTGTGCATCCCCGCACACTCGCCACAACCAAATCAGGTGTGCGTCCTCGCACACGCTCCTCATCCATCCCAGGTGTGCATTCTCGCACACGCTCCTCAGCCATCTCACTCTCTGTATCACACTCACCATCACACATACACTCTTTTGTGCATTCTCCCTCAATCTTGGTTTCATACTCGCGCTCCGGCGCCATTCGCACACGCGCGCCATTCGCACACGCGCGCCATTCGCACATGCGCGCCATTTCCATTCACACAGCGCACCACGGACCTTCTACGAGTGCCTGGGTGACGCTGGGATCCCAAGCGCTACCTCTTCACGCCATATACAGCCCGGCTTACCTTTGGGATCCTTTTCTCCTCTCGCACCTGCAAATCTTTATTGGAATTAGCAAGCACGGCATCAGTATGTAACCACAGACTTTGTATATATTCCATTTCTTCCTTCAACGAGTGCTTTTCTAAGTCCGCCGTCTCTTCAATTTCAATTTCGACTATAATTAATTCCTTTTCTTTTTCCTCGACGACCGCTGGAGCTAATAAAATTTTCTCTTCTACTTTGGCGGTCGCTGGCTTCCCCATACCCCAGGTCGCGATTTCTCCCCCGGTCCACGTGACTTTGCCTTGCTCAGCTTCGCTCAACCCATGCTCCTCCAGTCTTGCTACCTCGTCGCGGACCCCCGCAACCTTTTCGCCCGATCTGCGGTCTCTGTTCTCCGCAAATTTTTGTATGCGGTCACCCATTCTGTTTCCAAACCCTTCAATTTGATTTCCCATTGCATCCATCTTTTCCTCCCATTCAATTCCTATCTCTTTTATTTGATTTCCCATTTGCTTACGATCGGCCCTCATTTCTCCCATCTCTTTCCTCAAATAGTTTAACCCGTCTTTCATCTGGCCGCCCATTTCTCTTCCCTCCCGGGTGGATTTATCACTTTGGGCGTCCAACTTTGCCATCATCTGGATCATAAAGACCCGCATGCACTCTGGCATCTCGGGCTCGGCTGCCGCGGCCATGTGTGAGGCGCCGCCATTTTGTCCGCCTGCAACCCCCACTGCCGCAACCCTAATTTTTTTCCTCCTCCATCTCTCCCAATTGTTCTTCCCTGGGGTCCTGGGTTAATTCTAACCCCTCTTCTATTTCCCCCACTGGCATCCGATCGCCTTGGTTATCCATGGCACGATTCAATTTAGACGGTAATGAATCGGCCGCTCATAATTTTGACCAAAATTTTTCAGATATATAAAAAATTTGGTTCGGGTCCAAATCCCACTCCTGACACCAATTCTTGCGGATCTCAAACGTCGGCCTTTTCCCCTTACCAAGGGGGGGGGGGGGGTTAATCCCCTTGTCTGTTACTGACCGACGTGATTCTGAAGTTACCCCGTTCCTTCCGGTCGGTATTAGGTGTGGTTGCTGGTCAATTTGGTCCTGTTACCTAATTACCAACACCGAACGTGAAGCAAGGAGATAACCTCCCACCCGAGCCGCAGCATTAGTGGATACGCCGAGCGAAGCGAGCCGCGACTCGGGCCGTTAACAATGAGACTAAACCCGATTCTGAGCGGTTCCTACTCGTGCCATGTTTACCCAATGAGAGAAAGGACGGATGCGATCGGACAAGAGGAAACCAGAGCATAGGAAGAGCAAAGCTGGGTTTATTAATTATTTACAAGAAGGAGAAGAGGAAACAAAAGAATGTACAGGATAGGAAGAGGAAGAAGCAGCACACAGGGCAGTCTTATGGCAGTCTTAACTTAATACCCCAGGACAAACATACACACTCACATGGGGATTGTAGATGGTTGATGGAACAGGTAGACGGTCCGGTGATGGCGTCCAGGCTCCAGTCGACTCCGGTCCAGGCTCCGGTCCAGCGGCGAAACCCGGCAGGCAGCTCCGCATATATTGGAACGCGTCCGGACAGTTATATAACGGGGGGAAGCTGGTGTCCTGTCGCGTATGTAATGTGTGCACCCTCATGCCAAACGCCCCCTCTCCAAAGTTCTCTTAATCAGCGCGCCATATATCTCATAAGGTTCTTCTCAATGCGCTCTCGCCCATCAGTCCTGTAATGTGCGCTTCCAATAAGGGTTCTTTGTAGGCGAGCTCTCTCACGCAGTCCTCCAAGTCCCGTGTAGGCGAGCTCTCTCACACAGTCCTCCAAGCAGTCCTGTGAAAGCGCTTTGCGTTCGCGCTTATATAACGCGACCAGCGATCACTCCGCGATCCAAAAGCCATGCCTGTCGCTGATGTTATTTCAGCCCTGGTTGGCTGGTGAGGGCTTACCGGCCATTCTTCGAGGCGCTCCGCCTCCTTTCTCGGGCCTTACCTCATGGCTTATGGTGGCGTTGAGCGAGCGCTAAGGCAGCGAACGCTGCTAACAAAGGCGCGCAAAATTTGGGAGGGGCCATGGGCAGACTGAAGGACGCGTAATGGCGTCGCTTGGAGAGGGAGGTTGTAAAATGAATGAATTGGGGACCTACTCTTATTTAATTGGCATAACGCAGATTCAACTATTGGAAACACGGCCTTATCTAAAACACATACTAATGAAATAACTGAAGTCCTATGGTGGCCTACGTGTTGCTTGTGGACTAACTAGGGGTGCTACCTATAACCATTTAATAATGTCATATTTACACGAGTGAGGGTTCTCAATACCAACACTGCACCCCCCCTCCCCCTTTTTCCAGGCTCGGCCCGAGCCGAAACAAAAGGACTATCTTTTAAATTAGTGTGACACTTAGGTGTGGTTACTCTCCACTTTTAATCTCACCCTGAGTGCGACAGTTTTAACACTAGATATGTGTCCCCCCTGCTGCATTGCGTCCTATCTAACTGACTCACGCCTACAATTAACCGAATTACGGAATTATTTTCAAACTAAACATTTAACCGGTGGGGAGCATTATTTACAAGACTACTATTATTTACACTACAACCCAGGACCTGTCTTTTGTGGGAAAAGAGAATATGTTTTGAGAAGAGGAAAATGCCATTCCCATGCACTGCACCGATACACCATACCCATATGTACCAATAAAATGCACCAATAAAAAAAATGCACCAAAAAGCACCAGAAATGCACAAAGCAAACATTTCAAAATAATAAATGATGTTTTCTTGCTTCTCTGCTGGGCCGATGTATCTTGGCTTGATTGATGGATCTTCTTCTTACTTGCTGTTTTTATTAATAAAAAGGGCACACACAGCGTCCGCTTTTTTTTAATTTGTGGCCAGCAGGGCCAACTCAGGTGGTCCACTGCTGGGCATAGATGCCACTTAAAACATTGGTCTGCAAGCCAGATACCGCTGGCAACAATGGTCGGTCCCAGCAGAGGTGCCAGGCCACAGAACGTGTGGTCCATAAGTGGTGCCAGGCCACAGAATGTGTGGTCCATAAGTGGTGCCAGGCCACAGAACGTGTGGTCCATATGGTGCATCAGTGCAGGCAGGAGGCAGCAAGGGTGCGGGCGCACAACTGTGGACACCTGCACACTCCCCTCGGACACAAAATAACATAGTCCATGAATGGGGAAGGAAGACAAGCAGAGTTGGGGCGGGGGGGGGGGGAGGAAGGGCGCAAGGGTACACATAAATACAAGGCAATGCAAGATGATGGGCGCGGGAGAGCGAGCTGACAACGCTCGTCCCTAGCGTTCGTCACCCCCCATGTCACCTACTCTACCCTTGCCCCTACCCCGTATTTACACAATTTACAAATTCGTCGCTACCGTCTTGTCTTTCCCATCTCCCCTTTATGCCAAATTCGTTCCCAATCCCTCCCAACAAGGAAGGGATGGAATATCACACAATGTCTCACCCATGTCAAGATGCGTCTTTCATTCCAAATGTTTGCAACACATGGTGTGGAGTTCTATCACCTTAGTGAGTGGATGCGGATGGTGCGAAGAGACTTTCATCCTAGCTATACTTCTAAATGACATTAACTTTTTACTCTACCCGGGGTCTTGCCCTGCCAATCCATTGGCCAGTTTACACTATGTGGTTCTAGAAACCAATTCCAATTGCACATACTGTGGTGCTCTCCAATGTGGGGTCTCACTCCCCCGATTTGTCTACTCTGTGCCCTCGCACAATTTTGGGGCTGGGTCGTGTGGCTCCCCTAGCAGGTCCTACTTACCTGCGCATCTCTGCCACTGAACGTCGCCACCCGAGCTTGCCTAGCTCCTCACACCCTAACGTACCTAACTGGGGAAGGCCCTCCTGGCGCTCTCACCCCCTCCATGCCCACCTTGGCATCGGGCTACCCGGGTCCTTCCCTTGGATCCTCGGGCCCCACTGAACTCTAACCTGGCTCCCAGGGCCTACCTGCGGCCTCACCTGGCCGACAGACTACCAGTGGCGGAGTGCTCAACCAACCATATGCACTAACAGGCCACACGCCCTGCCATTCCACACACTAATGCACCCATCCAAGCAGTACTCTGCTACTTTCAGCACCACAGATGTCAATATCCAACCAAATTTACCTACTCCCTCTACCTACTTTTAAACTACCCTCCCCGGGTATTCGTGGAGGGGTCCATCCTTCACCCATCCACTCCTTCGCAGCATGCACTCCACTCCACTCATTCCACACTACTCACTCCACACCATTCATTCCAGACCACCAAGCTCTCTTGCACACTCTTGTGCTCACACACCTGTTCCCCACTTGCACCCTATGCAAGTCAATGCACTCAATACACAATGACACACATCCCCAATACTCTGCTCATACACACACACACACACACACACACACACACACACACACACACACACACACACACACACACACACACACACCTTTCACGAGCATTGCCTCATGCACTCAAATTTCCCACACTCAATTCCTCATTTCAACATGCTCACCAGCAAGATTCTCATTCAATTCCTCATTTAAACTAGACCACAACTACCCCTCTAAACTAGACCACTGACTAACGACTACCCCTCTAATCCTTGTGCTTTGCCTGTCATCCCTTTATACTACTGCACATCCCACGTCATTATCATCCAACTGCTCTACTCTACGTCCCCACTACCTGTACAATGTCACTACTTAAATCTTATGTCTCCTAAAGTCATCTTTCTAGATCCTAACATTATCCTAGCCCACCCTGGCTAGTTCGCACTGCCAAACCCCATAATCCTATAGCTCCTTTGCCCCAAAGAAGTGAATGTTACAACTACCATTCCTCTCATTATTTCTACTCGTTCACTACTCTGAGCCTCTCGGGGTGGAAATACATTCTCTTTTCAGCTCGGCTTTGAAAAGCCGGCTATGTGTGCGGATTGTCAGTCTCCTGTAGGTTGGGTCCGTCCTGCATTTTCGACTCTGGGGAGGAGGCATACTCGTTCCGAGGTTCCAAGGTCCATTTCGGCGCGGACCTTTCGGTCTCCGGCCCGATGACCCAACCTCGCCCGGTCGGAACACCACGCCCGCCAGGGGGTCGAAGGTCCGACCTGGCCTTTCTCCCCCGGAATCGTGCCGCTCGCCGCTACGACGCGGCACCGACCATACAGGGCGGAGCCCGGCCCGAATCGTGCATGGTGCTCCTTGCAGGAGCGATGCGGCAACGATCCCCGCTGGCCCCCGCAGCACACAAAGAACACCATGCCCCGAGAGCTTGTGTAGGCTGCACGTCAGCCTAACCGCTGCCCCAGTCAGCGTCGAGGCTCGGATCGCATTTTCACATCCACACCTCCTTTCTTTACTCACACATCCCATACACTCCGTCAATTCCGCCACCGCAATTCCTCGTGCACACCACCCAGGCACACTCCCCTCTGTTACGTACTCCGTAACACTCGTGGGTGTGCACTCTGTTGCACACCCAATCACGCGCTCTGGTGTGCATCCCCGCACACTCGCCACAACCAAATCAGGTGTGCGTCCTCGCACACGCTCCTCATCCATCCCAGGTGTGCATTCTCGCACACGCTCCTCAGCCATCTCACTCTCTGTATCACACTCACCATCACACATACACTCTTTTGTGCATTCTCCCTCAGTCTTGGTTTCATACTTGCGCTCCGGCGCCATTCGCACACGCGCGCCATTCGCACACGCGCGCCATTCGCACACGCGCGCCATTTCCATTCACACAGCGCACCACGGACCTTCTACGAGTGCCTGGGTGACGCTGGGATCACAAGCGCACTACTCCTCTTCCTCTTCCTCTTCGCGCCATATACAGCCCGGCTTACCTTTGGGATCCTTTTCTCCTCTCGCACCTGCAAATCTTTATTGGAATTAGCAAGCACGGCATCAGTATGTAACCACAGACTTTGTATATATTCCATTTCTTCCTTCAACGAGTGCTTTTCTAAGTCCGCCGTCTCTTCAATTTCAATTTCGACTATAATTAATTCCTTTTCTTTTTCCTCGACGACCGCTGGCGCTAATAAAATTTTCTCTTCTACTTTGGCGGTCGCTGGCTTCCCCATACCCCAGGTCGCGATTTCTCCCCCGGTCCACGTGACTTTGCCTTGCTCAGCTTCGCTCAACCCGCGCTCCTCTAGTCTTGCTACCTCGTCGCGGACCCCCGCAACCTTTTCGCCCGATCTGCGGTCTCTGTTCTCCCCAAATTTTTGTATGCGGTCACCCATTCTGTTTCCAAACCCTTCAATTTGATTTCCCATTGCATCCATCTTTTCCTCCCATTCAATTCCTATCTCTTTTATTTGATTTCCCATTTGCTTACGATCGGCCCTCATTTCTCCCATCTCTTTCCTCAAATAGTTTAACCCGTCTTTCATCTGGCCGCCCATTTCTCTTCCCTCCCGGGTGGATTTATCACTTTGGGCGTCCAACTTTGCCATCATCTGGATCATAAAGACCCGCATGCACTCTGGCATCTCGGGCTCGGCTGCCGCGGCCATGTGTGAGGCGCCGCCATTTTGTCCGCCTGCAACCCCCACTGCCGCAACCCTAATTCCTTTCCTCCTCCATCTCTCCCAATTGTTCTTCCCTGGGGTCCTGGGTTAATTCTAACCCCTCTTCTATTTCCCCCACTGGCATCCGATCGCCTTGGTTATCCATGGCACGATTCAATTTAGATGGTAATGAATCGGCCGCTCATAATTTTGACCAAAATTTTTCAGATATATAAAAAATTTGGTTCGGGTCCAAATCGCACTCCTGACACCAATTCTTGCGGATCTCAAACGTCGGCCTTTTCCCCTTACCAAGGGGGGGGGGGGGTTAATCCCCTTGTCTGTTACTGACCGACGTGATTCTGAAGTTACCCCGTTCCTTCCGGTCGGTATTAGGTGTGGTTGCTGGTCAATTTGGTCCTGTTACCTAATTACCAACACCGAACGTGAAGCAAGGAGATAACCTCCCACCCGAGCCGCAGCATTAGTGGATACGCCGAGCGAAGCGAGCCGCGACTCGGGCCGTTAACAATGAGACTAAACCCGATTCTGAGCGGTTCCTACTCGTGCCACGTTTACCCAATGAGAGAAAGGACGGATGCGATCAGACAAGAGGAAACCAGAGCATAGGAAGAGCAAAGCTGGGTTTATTAATTATTTACAAGAAGGAGAAGAGGAAACAAAAGAATGTACAGGATAGGAAGAGGAAGAAGCAGCACACAGGGCAGTCTTATGGCAGTCTTAACTTAATACCCCAGGACAAACATACACACTCACATGGGGATTGTAGATGGTTGATGGAACAGGTAGACGGTCCGGTGATGGCGTCCAGGCTCCAGTCGACTCCGGTCCAGGCTCCGGTCCAGCAGCGAAACCCGGCAGGCAGCTCCGCATATATTGGAACGCGTCCGGACAGTTATATAACGGGGGGAAGCTGGTGTCCTGTCGCGTATGTAATGTGTGCACCCTCATGCCAAACGCCCTCTCTCCAAAGTTCTCTTAATCAGCGCGCCATATATCTCATAAGGTTCTTCTCAATGCGCTCTCGCCCATCAGTCCTGTAATGTGCGCTTCCAATAAGGGTTCTTTGTAGGCGAGCTCTCTCACGCAGTCCTCCAAGTCCCGTGTAGGCGAGCTCTCTCACACAGTCCTCTAAGCAGTCCTGTGAAAGGGCTTTGCGTTCGCGCTTATATAACGCGACCAGCCATCACTCCGCGATCCAAAAGCCATGCCTGTCGGTGATGTTATTTCAGCCCTGGTTGGCTGGTGAGGGCTTACCGGCCATTCTTCGAGGCGGTACGCCTCCTTTCTCGGGCCTTACCTCGTGGCTTATGGTGGCGTTGAGCGAGCGCTAAGGCAGCGAACGCTGCTAACAAAGGCGCGCAAAATTTGGGAGGGGCCATGGGCAGACTGAAGGGCGCGTAATGGCGTCGCTTGGAGAGGGAGGTTGTAAAATGAATGAATTGGGGACCTACTCTTATTTAATTGGCATAACGCAGATTCAACTATTGGAAACACGGCCTTATCTAAAACACATACTAATGAAATAACTGAAGTCCTATGGTGGCCTACGTGTTGCTTGTGGACTAACTAGGGGTGCTACCTTTAACCATTTAATAATGTCATATTTACACGAGTGAGGGTTCTCAAAACCAACACTGCACCCCCCCTCCCCCTTTTTCCAGGCTCGGCCCGAGCCGAAACAAAAGGACTATCTTTTAAATTAGTGTGACACTTAGGTGTGGTTACTCTCCACTTTTAATCTCACCCTGAGTGCGACAGTTATAACACTAGATATGTGTCCCCCCTGCTGCGTTGCATCCTATCTAACTGACTCACGCCTACAATTAACCGAATTACGGAATTATTTTCAAACTAAACATTTAACCGGTGGGGAGCATTATTTACAAGACTACTATTATTTACACTACAACCCAGGACCTGTCTTTTGTGGGAAAAGAGAATATGTTTTGAGAAGAGGAAAATGCCATTGCCATGCACTGCACCGATACACCATACCCATATGTACCAATAAAATGCACCAATAAAAAAAATGCACCAAAAAGCACCAGAAATGCACAAAGCAAACATTTCAAAATAATAAATGATGCATTCTTGCTTCTCTGCTGGGCCGATGTATCTTGGCTTGATTGATGGATCTTCTTCTTACTTGCTGTTTTTATTAATAAAAAGGGCACACACAGCGTCCGCTTTTTTTAAATTTGTGGCCAGCAGGGCCAACTCAGGTGGTCCACTGCTGGGCATAGATGCCACTTAAAACAGTGGTCTGCAAGCCAGATACCGCTGGCAACAATGGTCGGTCCCAGCAGAGGTGCCAGGCCACAGAACGTGTGGTCCATAAGTGGTGCCAGGCCACAGAATGTGTGGTCCATAAGTGGTGCCAGGCCACAGAACGTGTGGTCCATATGGTGCATCAGTGCAGGCAGGAGGCAGCAAGGGTGCGGGCGCACAACTGTGGACACCTGCACACTCCCCTCGGACACAAAATAACATAGTCCATGAATGGGGAAGGAAGACAAGCAGAGTTAGGGGGGGGGGGGAGGAAGGGCACAAGGGTACACATAAATACAAGGCAATGCAAGATGATGGGCGCGGGAGAGCGAGCTGAGAACGCTCTTCCCTAGCGTTCGTCACCCCCCATGTCACCTACTCTACCCTTGCCCCTACCCCGTATTTACACAATTTACAAATTCGTCGCTACCGTCTTGTCTTTCCCATCTCCCCTCTATGCCAAATTCGTTCCCAATCCCTCCCAACAAGGAAGGGATGGAATATCACACAATGTCTCACCCATGTCAAGATGCGTCTTTCATTCCAAATGTTTGCAACACATGGTGTGGAGTTCTATCACCTTAGTGAGTGGATGCGGATGGTGCGAAGAGACTTTCATCCTAGCTATACTTCTAAATGACATTAACTCTATACTCTACCCGGGGTCTTGCCCTGCCAATCCATTGGCCAGTTTACACTATGTGGTTCTAGAAACCAATTCCCATTGCACATACTGTGGTGCTCTCCAATGTGGGGTCTCACTCCCCCGATTTGTCTACGCTGTGCCCTCGCACAATTTTGGGGCTGGGTCGTGTGGCTCCCCTAGCAGGTCCTACTTACCTGCGCATCTCTGTCACTGAACGTCTCCACCCGAACTTGCCTAGCTCCTCACACCCTAACGTACCTAACTGGGGAAGGCCCTCCTGGCGCTCTCACCCCCTCCATGCCCACCTTGGCATCAGGCTACCCGGGTCCTTCCCTTGGATCCTCGGGCCCCACTGAACTCTAACCTGGCTCCCAGAGCCTACCTGCGGCCTCACCTGGCCGACAGACTACCAGTGGCGGAGTGCTCAACCAACCATATGCACTAACAGGCCACACGCCCTGCCATTCCACACACTAATGCACCCATCCAAGCAGTACTCTGCTACTTTCAGCACCACAGATGTCAATATCCAACCAAATTTACCTACTCCCTCTACCTACTTTTAAACTACCCTCCCCGGGTATTCGTGGAGTGGTCCATCCTTCTCCGATCCACTCCTTCGCAGCATGCACTCCACTCCACTCATTCCACACTACTCACTCCACACCATTAATTCCAGACCACCAAGCTCTCTTGCACACTCTTGTGCTCACACACCTGTTCCCCACTTGCACCCTATGCAAGTCAATGCACTCAATACACAATGACACACATCCCCAATACTCTGCTCATACACACACACACACACACACACACACATACACACACACACCTTTCACGAGCATTGCCTCATGCACTCAAATTTCCCACACTCAATTCCTCATTTCAACATGCTCACCAGCAAGACTCTCATTCAATTCCTCATTTAAACTAGACCACAACTACCCCTCTAAACTAGACCACTGACTAACGACTACCCATCTAATCCTTGTGCTTTGCCTGTCATCCCTTTATACTACTGCACATCCCACGTCATTATCATCCAACTGCTCTACTCTACGTCCCCACTACCTGTACAATGTCACTACTTAAATCTTATGTCTCCTAAAGTCATCTTTCTAGATCCTAACATTATCCTAGCCCACCCTGGCTAGTTCGCACTGCCAAACCCCATAATCCTATAGCTCCTTTGCCCCAAAGAAGTGAATGGTACAACTACCATTCCTCTCATTATTTCTACTCGTTCACTACTCTGAGCCTCTCGGGGTGGAAATACATTCTCTTTTCAGCTCGGCTTTGAAAAGCCGGCTATGCGTGCGGATTGTCAGTCTCCTGTAGGTTGGGTCCGTCCTGCATTTTCGACTCTGGGGAGGAGGCATACTCGTTCCGAGGTTCCAAGGTCCATCTCGGCGCGGACCTTTCGGTCTCCGGCCCGATGACCCAACCTCGCCCGGTCGGAACACCGCGCCCGCCAGCGGGCGAAGGTCCGACCTGGCCTTTCTCCCCCGGAATCGTGCCGCTTGCCGCTACGACGCGGCACCGACCATACAGGGCGGAGCCCGGCCCGAATCGTGCATGGTGCTCCTTGCAGGAGCGACGCGACAACGATCCCCGCTGGCCCCCGCAGCACACAAAGAACACCACGCCCCGAGAGCTTGTGTAGGCTGCACGTCAGCCTAACCGCTGCCCCAGTCAGCGTCGAGGCTCGGATCGCATTTTCACATCCACACCTCCTTTCTTTACTCACACATCCCATACACTCCGTCAATTCCGCCACCGCACTTCCTCGTGCACACCACCCAGGCACACTCCCCTCTGTTACGTACTCCGTAACACTCGTGGGTGTGCACTCTGTTGCACACCCAATCACGTGCTCTGGTGTGCATCCCCGCACACTCGCCACAACCAAATCAGGTGTGCGTCCTCGCACACGCTCCTCATCCATCCCAGGTGTGCATTCTCGCACACGCTCCTCAGCCATCTCACTCTCTGTATCACACTCACCATCACACATACACTCTTTTGTGCATTCTCCCTCAATCTTGGTTTCATACTCGCGCTCCGGCGCCATTCGCACACGCGCGCCATTCGCACACGCGCGCCATTCGCACATGCGCGCCATTTCCATTCACACAGCGCACCACGGACCTTCTACGAGTGCCTGGGTGACGCTGGGATCCCAAGCGCTACCTCTTCACGCCATATACAGCCCGGCTTACCTTTGGGATCCTTTTCTCCTCTCGCACCTGCAAATCTTTATTGGAATTAGCAAGCACGGCATCAGTATGTAACCACAGACTTTGTATATATTCCATTTCTTCCTTCAACGAGTGCTTTTCTAAGTCCGCCGTCTCTTCAATTTCAATTTCGACTATAATTAATTCCTTTTCTTTTTCCTCGACGACCGCTGGAGCTAATAAAATTTTCTCTTCTACTTTGGCGGTCGCTGGCTTCCCCATACCCCAGGTCGCGATTTCTCCCCCGGTCCACGTGACTTTGCCTTGCTCAGCTTCGCTCAACCCATGCTCCTCCAGTCTTGCTACCTCGTCGCGGACCCCCGCAACCTTTTCGCCCGATCTGCGGTCTCTGTTCTCCGCAAATTTTTGTATGCGGTCACCCATTCTGTTTCCAAACCCTTCAATTTGATTTCCCATTGCATCCATCTTTTCCTCCCATTCAATTCCTATCTCTTTTATTTGATTTCCCATTTGCTTACGATCGGCCCTCATTTCTCCCATCTCTTTCCTCAAATAGTTTAACCCGTCTTTCATCTGGCCGCCCATTTCTCTTCCCTCCCGGGTGGATTTATCACTTTGGGCGTCCAACTTTGCCATCATCTGGATCATAAAGACCCGCATGCACTCTGGCATCTCGGGCTCGGCTGCCGCGGCCATGTGTGAGGCGCCGCCATTTTGTCCGCCTGCAACCCCCACTGCCGCAACCCTAATTCCTTTCCTCCTCCATCTCTCCCAATTGTTCTTCCCTGGGGTCCTGGGTTAATTCTAACCCCTCTTCTATTTCCCCCACTGGCATCCGATCGCCTTGGTTATCCATGGCACGATTCAATTTAGACGGTAATGAATCGGCCGCTCATAATTTTGACCAAAATTTTTCAGATATATAAAAAATTTGGTTCGGGTCCAAATCCCACTCCTGACACCAATTCTTGCGGATCTCAAACGTCGGCCTTTTCCCCTTACCAAGGGGGGGGGGGGGGGTTAATCCCCTTGTCTGTTACTGACCGACGTGATTCTGAAGTTACCCCGTTCCTTCCGGTCGGTATTAGGTGTGGTTGCTGGTCAATTTGGTCCTGTTACCTAATTACCAACACCGAACGTGAGGCAAGGAGATAACCTCCCACCCGAGCCGCAGCATTAGTGGATACGCCGAGCGAAGCGAGCCGCGACTCGGGCCGTTAACAATGAGACTAAACCCGATTCTGAGCGGTTCCTACTCGTGCCATGTTTACCCAATGAGAGAAAGGACGGATGCGATCGGACAAGAGGAAACCAGAGCATAGGAAGAGCAAAGCTGGGTTTATTAATTATTTACAAGAAGGAGAAGAGGAAACAAAAGAATGTACAGGATAGGAAGAGGAAGAAGCAGCACACAGGGCAGTCTTATGGCAGTCTTAACTTAATACCCCAGGACAAACATACACACTCACATGGGGATTGTAGATGGTTGATGGAACAGGTAGACGGTCCGGTGATGGCGTCCAGGCTCCAGTCGACTCCGGTCCAGGCTCCGGTCCAGCGGCGAAACCCGGCAGGCAGCTCCGCATATATTGGAACGCGTCTGGACAGTTATATAACGGGGGGAAGCTGGTGTCCTGTCGCGTATGTAATGTGTGCACCCTCATGCCAAACGCCCCCTCTCCAAAGTTCTCTTAATCAGCGCGCCATATATCTCATAAGGTTCTTCTCAATGCGCTCTCGCCCATCAGTCCTGTAATGTGCGCTTCCAATAAGGGTTCTTTGTAGGCGAGCTCTCTCACGCAGTCCTCCAAGTCCCGTGTAGGCGAGCTCTCTCACACAGTCCTCCAAGCAGTCCTGTGAAAGCGCTTTGCGTTCGCGCTTATATAACGCGACCAGCGATCACTCCGCGATCCAAAAGCCATGCCTGTCGCTGATGTTATTTCAGCCCTGGTTGGCTGGTGAGGGCTTACCGGCCATTCTTCGAGGCGCTCCGCCTCCTTTCTTGGGCCTTACCTCGTGGCTTATGGTGTAGCGTTGAGCGAGCGCTAAGGCAGCGAACGCTGCTAACAAAGGCGCGCAAAATTTGGGAGGGGCCATGGGCAGACTGAAGGACGCGTAATGGCGTCGCTTGGAGAGGGAGGTTGTAAAATGAATGAATTGGGGACCTACTCTTATTTAATTGGCATAACGCAGATTCAACTATTGGAAACACGGCCTTATCTAAAACACATACTAATGAAATAACTGAAGTCCTATGGTGGCCTACGTGTTGCTTGTGGACTAACTAGGGGTGCTACCTATAACCATTTAATAATGTCATATTTACACGAGTGAGGGTTCTCAATACCAACACTGCACCCCCCCTCCCCCTTTTTCCAGGCTCGGCCCGAGCCGAAACAAAAGGACTATCTTTTAAATTAGTGTGACACTTAGGTGTGGTTACTCTCCACTTTTAATCTCACCCTGAGTGCGACAGTTTTAACACTAGATATGTGTCCCCCCTGCTGCGTTGCGTCCTATCTAACTGACTCACGCCTACAATTAACCGAATTACGGAATTATTTTCAAACTAAACATTTAACCGGTGGGGAGCATTATTTACAAGACTACTATTATTTACACTACAACCCAGGACCTGTCTTTTGTGGGAAAAGAGAATATGTTTTGAGAAGAGGAAAATGCCATTCCCATGCACTGCACCGATACACCATACCCATATGTACCAATAAAATGCACCAATAAAAAAAATGCACCAAAAAGCACCAGAAATGCACAAAGCAAACATTTCAAAATAATAAATGATGTTTTCTTGCTTCTCTGCTGGGCCGATGTATCTTGGCTTGATTGATGGATCTTCTTCTTACTTGCTGTTTTTATTAATAAAAAGGGCACACACAGCGTCCGCTTTTTTTAAATTTGTGGCCAGCAGGGCCAACTCAGGTGGTCCACTGCTGGGCATAGATGCCACTTAAAACATTGGTCTGCAAGCCAGATACCGCTGGCAACAATGGTCGGTCCCAGCAGAGGTGCCAGGCCACAGAACGTGTGGTCCATAAGTGGTGCCAGGCCACAGAATGTGTGGTCCATAAGTGGTGCCAGGCCACAGAACGTGTGGTCCATATGGTGCATCAGTGCAGGCAGGAGGCAGCAAGGGTGCGGGCGCACAACTGTGGACACCTGCACACTCCCCTCGGACACAAAATAACATAGTCCATGAATGGGGAAGGAAGACAAGCAGAGTTGGGGGGGGGGGGAGGAAGGGCGCAAGGGTACACATAAATACAAGGCAATGCAAGATGATGGGCGCGGGAGAGCGAGCTGAGAACGCTCGTCCCTAGCGTTCGTCACCCCCCATGTCACCTACTCTACCCTTGCCCCTACCCCGTATTTACACAATTTACAAATTCGTCGCTACCGTCTTGTCTTTCCCATCTCCCCTTTATGCCAAATTCGTTCCCAATCCCTCCCAACAAGGAAGGGATGGAATATCACACAATGTCTCACCCATGTCAAGATGCGTCTTTCATTCCAAATGTTTGCAACACATGGTGTGGAGTTCTATCACCTTAGTGAGTGGATGCGGATGGTGCGAAGAGACTTTCATCCTAGCTATACTTCTAAATGACATTAACTTTTTACTCTACCCGGGGTCTTGCCCTGCCAATCCATTGGCCAGTTTACACTATGTGGTTCTAGAAACCAATTCCAATTGCACATACTGTGGTGCTCTCCAATGTGGGGTCTCACTCCCCCGATTTGTCTACGCTGTGCCCTCGCACAATTTTGGGGCTGGGTCGTGTGGCTCCCCTAGCAGGTCCTACTTACCTGCGCATCTCTGCCACTGAACGTCGCCACCCGAGCTTGCCTAGCTCCTCACACCCTAACGTACCTAACTGGGGAAGGCCCTCCTGGCGCTCTCACCCCCTCCATGCCCACCTTGGCATCGGGCTACCCGGGTCCTTCCCTTGGATCCTCGGGCCCCACTGAACTCTAACCTGGCTCCCAGAGCCTACCTGCGGCCTCACCTGGCCGACAGACTACCAGTGGCGGAGTGCTCAACCAACCATATGCACTAACAGGCCACACGCCCTGCCATTCCACACACTAATGCACCCATCCAAGCAGTACTCTGCTACTTTCAGCACCACAGATGTCAATATCCAACCAAATTTACCTACTCCCTCTACCTACTTTTAAACTACCCTCCCCGGGTATTCGTGGAGGGGTCCATCCTTCCCCCATCCACTCCTTCGCAGCATGCACTCCACTCCACTCATTCCACACTACTCACTCCACACCATTCATTCCAGACCACCAAGCTCTCTTGCACACTCTTGTGCTCACACACCTGTTCCCCACTTGCACCCTATGCAAGTCAATGCACTCAATACACAATGACACACATCCCCAATACTCTGCTCACACACACACACACACACACACACACACACACACACACACACACACACACACACACCTTTCACGAGCATTGCCTCATGCACTCAAATTTCCCACACTCAATTCCTCATTTCAACATGCTCACCAGCAAGACTCTCATTCAATTCCTCATTTAAACTAGACCACAACTACCCCTCTAAACTAGACCACTGACTAACGACTACCCCTCTAATCCTTGTGCTTTCCCTGTCATCCCTTTATACTACTGCACATCCCACGTCATTATCATCCAACTACTCTACTCTACGTCCCCACTACCTGTACAATGTCACTACTTAAATCTTATGTCTCCTAAAGTCATCTTTCTAGATCCTAACATTATCCTAGCCCACCCTGGCTAGTTCGCACTGCCAAACCCTATAATCCTATAGCTCCTTTGCCCCAAAGAAGTGAATGGTACAACTACCATTCCTATCATTATTTCTACTCGTTCACTACTCTGAGCCTCTCGGGGTGGAAATACATTCTCTTTTCAGCTCGGCTTCGAAAAGCCGGCTATGCGTGCGGATTGTCGGTCTCCTGTAGGTTGGGTCCGTCCTGCATTTTCGACTCTGGGGAGGAGGCATACTCGTTCCGAGGTTCCAAGGTCCATCTCGGCGCGGACCTTTCGGTCTCCGGCCCGATGACCCAACCTCGCCCGGTCGGAACACCGCGCCCGCCAGCGGGCGAAGGTCCGACCTGGCCTTTCTCCCCCGGAATCGTGCCGCTTGCCGCTACGACGCGGCACCGACCATACAGGGCGAAGCCCGGCCTGAATCTTGCATGGTGCTCCTTGCAGGAGCGACGCGGCAACGATCCCCGCTGGCCCCCGCAGCACACAAAGCACACCACGCCCCGAGAGCTTGTGTAGGCT